>NW_013669642.1:75317-87867 GCF_000517525.1 Limulus polyphemus
ATAAAGAAATACAAATAAAAGCCTTTCTATTTGACAATGGGCGTAAAAAAAAGTTACATATATATATATATATATATATATATATATATATTTTATTTTAAATTCTGACAAATATATAGATAAAAATTAGTAATTTGTTTTATTACATGGGATTTAACTGTTTTATCACAATACTGTTAATTGCAAAAAATTAGATTCACAGTATTTTTTTACCTTTTTCGACAAGTGTTCTGCCTTGTCTTCACTTAAACCTAGTGAAAAAAAAAGTTTGCAGATTGATTTGATAGTGATACTTCTACAATAAACTGAATTTCCATTTACACTAGATGTGTGATGGATAACAAATTAAAACCTTTAACTTTAGAAAACATGTCATGTTTTATAGTGTTCTTGAAGACTGAATTATAACTTACATTATTATGAAGATATACTGTAACATACCAAGTTTAACAGCATCTGCTCTCATCTGTGCTGCTGTAATTCCTCTTTTCAGACCTCCTGAAAGTAATTTCAGTTGTTACTTAAGATTCTTTCTCAGATTTTTATCAAAATGTCAGTTTTTTCCAATAAGTAAAATACTAGCTGAGTCTTAAGATTGTTTTGCCTGCAAACAGCTTTAAAATTTTCCTCCACAAGAGCCAAAGTTGTAACATTAGCAGTTAACTTAAGATGTTCAGTGAGAGTGATGTAGTCTATTCAGATCTTATTAATGCATATATAATTACCAAATTATGTCCATCAACAGACTGATGCCATCAAATTAATTCAAATGTTAGTTGTTACCTAATGTGATACAGTTTTAGTATAAAATATTTAATTGAATTAAGAGATAAGTTTTAATAATCCTCAACTAAAAAAAGCAATAAACTCTGAAGAAATATTTAATTTATACTTGGAAGTACTTCCATGCCAAGAGCAAACACTCGCACTACAAAATAGGAACTAGGCTTACTGTGGATTTTACACAGAAAAATAATTCCTTAAGTACATTTAGGTTCAAAAGAAAAAAAAAAAGATTCTAAAAACTTATTACTAAAGTTCAAACCTTGTGGTACAAGCAGCAGACTCTTCATAATATTCCTTAATCCACTCAGATTGACCCCATGTTTCTCTGAAAATGTTCCTAAGTGCTGTAGCAATTCTGTTGACTAAACCAGAGAATTATTAAGTTTTATTGACAAGAAAAACAAATTTACACATTACTTGTTAAAGTCACATTCACCTTTACAATACCTTCAAGTTATCTAATCAGCTATTAAGTTTTATAAAAACTGTTACTATATATAAATTCTGTAAAAGTTCCCAAATAATTCTTAGTTATTATACATAGCTATTTTCTGTGTAGTGTCTCTAATCAAATTTTTTCACCTTAATGAATTTTGGCTTTCATCACACTTCTGTGATACCAGAATAATTAGTTAAAATGTTAATTTTCTTGAATTTCATCCCATCTCTACATTATTAAGATAACTTACTACATAATATTCTAATAAAATGTATACTTGAATACCATAGGTATGACATTTGTACTTAATTCATTGATTAAGTCTCTTTATCACTTATTTCTTGCAACATTTCAAAATAAAACTCAAATTTACTGATATTTAGAACAAGATGATTTGTTGTATTTGCTAACAGATTAATCAATGCTTCCATTAATTGATAAGTAAAGTGTTCCTCAAACCATGATTACATAAAAGCAAAAATAAAAACATTAGTTGCAGGTGCTGCCATCTAGTTGCCTTCTGTATAGTCAGCAGTTCAATAAAGAAAAACGTGTTGGCAATTGGTGCTACCAGCCAGTCAAAATTAGTGGCAGTGGGAGATAAGCCTTAGTATTTTTCCATAGTAAAGATAAGTGTGAGCAAATTTTGTGGCAACAGAAATTGAACCAAAGATCCTCAAATCATGAGACCCTACACCCTGAACCACCAAAGATGAATAAACTTGAAGTGAAAAAAAAAGTTGTGAGTTACTGGACAGAATACATACAGCCCATTATGTAGCTTTATGCATAACAACAAATATAATAGAAATTTTTTATTACATGGATAGTTGGAAACACTAATTTCGATGAGTTGATTATTTTTAAGACATTAATTGATTTAATCATAATTTCAATTAATTGATTGTAGGAATAATCAGAAACACTAATTTTAATTAATCAATGTAATTGCTGCTTGTAATTTAATCATCCAGCTATAATTGATTCATGCTCACAAAATGAAAACATGACAGCTCTATCTGAACTTTTTTCTCTCCAAATCAAAGCCTGCAAAAAAACAACAAGATATAAAAAAATAAGGTCTTTGAATTATTGGGAAAGATTTATTTAACCTTACAGACATGAAAAATGGCATGCTTTTTTATCTACTGTAATCGAACTGAACCAACTACAGACATATACTTCATAAACCCAAGACAACATTATGGTAGAAATAACACAAATAACTAACAAGCTTTGCCAAGGATTATATAATTAGGATGTATGAGAATGGAATGGTTCTATTAAATATAACTTACATCCTGTTAACAACAATAATATACCTAAATTCAAGCATTCTGTTTAACAATAATGTACTTAAATTCAAGCATTCTGTTTAACAATAATGTATTTAAATTCAAGCATTCTGTTTAACAAAAATGTACTTAAATTCAAGCATTCTGTTTAACAATAATGTATTTAAATTCAAGCATTCTGTTTAACAACAATGTATTTAAATTCAAGCATTCTGTTTAACAAAAATGTACTTAAATTCAAGCATTCTGTTTAACAATAATGTATTTAGATTTAAACATTCTGTTCAACAATAATGTATTTAAATTCAAGCATTCTGTTTAACAAAAATGTACTTAAATTCAAGCATTCTGTTTAACAATAATGTACTTAAATTTAAGCATTCTGTTTAACAATAATATATTTAAATTCAAGCATTCTGTTTAACAATAATGTACTTAAATTCAAGCATTCTGTTTAACAATAACGTACTTAAATTCAAGCATTCTGTTTAACAATAACGTACTTAAATTCAAGCATTCTGTTTAACAATAATGTATTTAAATTCAAGCATGCTGTTTAACAATAATGCACTTAAATTCAAGCATTCTGTTTAACAATAATGTGCTTAAATTCAAAACTTACATTATGCTTTCCTGCAAGGAACTGAAAGACTATTTCCACCAGCTGACTGAATTGCTGAGAGAGAAATTGAATAAAAAATTAAGGCATTTATACTTCATTATACAAGACAACAGCATTGAAATTTCCCAGTGCAAAATTTTTCAACTTTTATTTTTTGTTACAAGTTTTAGAATATTGTTTATGACATATAGTGTGTCAGTATTGTTTGTTGTATCACACTAAGTATCACCAGTTATCACTTAAGTGAAAAATATGTGAAACTTCCACTGGTTTGAAAACATTTTAAACTGCAAGAACACAAGTCAAATAATAACAATATAAAAAAAAAAACAAGCAATGACTAATAGCTTGGAATCAAAAACAACATTTTTAACTTTTACAATTATAACACTTGCACTTGGAGATGGCACGCCATCTTGCCTTTTTTATTTTGTCTGATTTACAGAAGTACATATAAATCACTTAGGTTAAATATCTACAATTAAGTCTACTTATAAATGTGAGTTGTTTTTCATGAAATCAATGATTTTGTTACTTTTGCAAGAGTGAAGACACTAGGTATATGTGTGAAAGGTTTTTGGAACTTGTACAATTAACCTGTATGATATGTGTCAGAGTATTAAATTTTAATATAATTGGAGACTGAATGTTGTATGACTTGAGGCAGAATATTACAAGACGTGTAAAAGAAAGTTATATTTTAATACTGCTTGTCATGTAATTAGACTATTACATTTTATTATTGCATGATTTTGAAACAGAGTATTAAATTTTAATATTGTATAATTTGAGACAAATTATTACATTTGAATGTTGCATGTTTTGATTAAATGATGCCATGCATATTTACTTCAGTTTATGTCACGTAAACATTCACTACATTAGATCTTCTCTTTGATTATACAGAAATATGGTGCATTCCTCAGTTTGATAAGAATTTTCACCATAGAACAATGTAAGACTAGGCACTTCATAAGCTTTAGTGGTGTGGTTTTGCACTTGGAGTTACAGTCATGCATAATAGAAACTTGAATTTTATTGCAAAACATTACATTACAAACAGAATGTAGATTGTTTTTAGCAGTACCCAGCTGAATGAATAATAACTTTTTACACAATAGAAAACCTAATGGTGTAATAAAAAAAACAAAAACAAAGTAACCAATCTTTAAACATATTTCTATTTAAAAATGAATACTGTATAAATGAATAGATAATATAAATATATTTAGATTACAACTTTCTTTTTTATTCCAACAGATTTTAAGATGGCTACATTTTAAATGATCATCAAATGATAAAAGAAAATTGAAAGTTCTTAAACCTCTTGTACTTTCTGTCCAGGAAACTGTGGCATTTTCTTTCTATTTTAATGACCAAAAGATGATCAGATTTAGGCAATCTGTGCACATTAATAAAACGTGCTTCAATCGCACTCTTATCAACCTTAAAAATCACTGTAGCATTGAAATATGATAGTTAGTTATTTGCAAATTTTTGTGCAAGTCACCTGCAAGTTATTTCTAGATTCTTATATTTGTGATTTAATGATACTGCATATCTCTGATAATCTTAAATATTCTTTAAAGACATTTTAGTTTGTTTAAAGCACAGGTCCACTGGTCAGAGTTAAGTAAACATGACCTGTTTAGCAAAATGATTTTTATCATTCCTTTTTTTTGCATGGCCAGTCTATTCTCTATTTTCACATTGATGTTAATTTTACAAATGTCAGTGTGTGTTTACTGCAGTAGCACAGAAATAAAAAACAGTGTGTTGCAGTATAATGTGTTGTATGTTTCATACTCTTAATGTTAAATAAACTATACTGGTCTGCCAGTAAAATATTCAAATGGCTGAAAGATTTTCCAAGTCACCAGCCTAACTGATCCAAAGGGTAGTTCCCAGTCCCATCACCCCCTTTAAAAATAGAAGTAACAGAAGCAACTCCAATCCTCAGAAATTTGCTCCTGCTCACTGACTACTAACTTACCAAAAATTAGAGAGAGGATCACATATCTGATCTTTGACATCCTTTAAAACCCTGAGGAAAACTTTATCTGGCCCTGGTGCATTATCTAGTTTTGATCTCTCATCCTTCCACTTATCACCAAAGTAGTAATATCGACATGACTCAATTCCAATATTTCCCATAGAATATTCAGAATCAAGAATATTACTGATATTTCCTCTTGTAAAAACAGAAGTAAACATTTACAAATTCATCCATCTTATAGTCTTTAACAAAAAACCTTACATAAAAGCATACTTTAATTTAAAGTTTGGATATGGGTAAATGGGTGATGAATGGGACAGACATGATGGCCCCCAAATGTTATGTTAATGCTCATGCTAATATTCTGTTTACCTTTAACGTAATTAAATAAAAACCTGCAGTACACATACTATGACATAGCAAGCAAATACACTACTCTTTTACACTTACAGTCTAAGTTCTAACTAGTTAATGTTAAACTGAGTAGATACGGCTAGATTCGTTACCCATTCAACTTCAACCGTCTCTAAAATTAACTGGTCTCACAGTCAAAGTGGGTTCCTCGTTATAATTACCAAATTTTAACTAGTTATTCCTATTCTTCTTCAATAGCTCTAGTAGTAGGGCTGATAACATCAGTGATATTAACGTAGTTACTCCTACCGAGTCCGACTTCTAGAGCTAGTCCCCTGTACAAATACAAATTAATTTATACATGTACTTAATGAGAGAACCCTTCACTATGAACACTTCATTCAACTACTTCTTATTTTTGTGCACAAACCTCAAAGTTTAACTTATTCATAGTCTGAAAGTCCGATATTACAGCATCTGGAGGAACATTTTCCGAAAAATAAAAACCCGTAACTGCCATCTTTCAACATGTACACTCAACGCCCTCTGTAATTAGTCTAATTTTCATAAAGTATGTCACTTTATAATGATAATAATCAGTATCCTCCTTCACAAAGGCGTTAATATGGAACAATTCATAAGTGAATAGGCATTTTTGAAAGATAAGGTACTATCCTCGAAAACAAAATATGTAAGATTTGTCCCGTTATTTCTGAGATAAGCTTTCCCTTCAAAGTTAGCAAAATAAAAAAGTTGTGTAGTATTTAAATATACTAAGCATTTCTATTTTCCTGTAATATTGTAGTATTTATTTCGAATTTATCATTTATTCTCTACATGTGTAGGTTTCAAATAACATGCGATCGAGAAAGTCGTAAAGATATTTTGTTCCAGCTGACTTTGTTCCATTGCTATTCTCAAGTAGATAATACATGTTTTGCCCAAGACAGAAGTATTGCTGCAATACTACACATCGTACAAGGATGTCAACAATGGTGTCCTTCATTGGTCGTTGAGGTGCTATCTCGAGATTATGGCCTAATCTATGTTTTAATGAGAATGATCAGTCACGTGGTTAGTGCAAGACTCTATGGATAAATATGACATTTCTTGTGAAGTTAATAATACTGGATTTAGTTAGTGTTATACACAGATTAAGCTTGATGAGTTGAAAATAGAAGATTAAGTAAATGCATTTGTTCCATGTCAACAGAGCAAGTGTACAAACACTGTGCTTGTATCTTATGTGTCATATAATAAATATTGTTCAGTTCATGTAAAGTGTTGTGTCTAGCCATATTATTTTGTCTTATGACTTACTTACTCAGAAATATAGTTTTTACTTTATAATTGGTATCTGGACTAAACCTCCTGCTATTGTGATATGCAAGCATACTATGTTTTCTACCTGCTTTAGTTGTATAGAATATTTTGGTTATTTATTTTCCTTGCTGTAATGGCAGAAAAATATAGTCTTAAAACTCATTAAGATTACCTGTTCTAGTTGATTTGTTTCTTTATTTGCTATAGTAAATAATATCTCTTTTGCCCGAGAGGATATTGCAGTAACATGTGGCATCCAGGTTGAAAATATTGGCATTGTAATATCCTTTGTTAGTCGAGTTGACATTGTCTATGTGATACAGTTACCCAATTCTATAAGAGAACAAAGTTCATGAGGTGGCACTGTTAACTGGAAAAAGAAAGTCAATTTACCTGTTGGGTTCAGGTATACTTTCTTGAGTCAGTTCTAGTAGAAGATCACCAAGCAAAGATATACTTCAAGAACATTGTGTTTTAGTTATATGGAAATTAATCTTCAATAAAAGAAAATTGTGGAGCTAAACACACTCCAGTAGAATCAATTGAGATTTCATTTGTGCAAGTAAACACACTGTGCTTTTTGTTTGTTTATTTGTTTGTTGTAATAAAGAGTATTCATTTCTTCACATTTGTCCAATTTCATTATTTTATACTCAAATAAATTCAGTCAGGATGTCAAATGCAAAATAATCCCTTTATATCTGCTGTTATTAATGGGATTTCCTATCTGGTATTTGTCAGGAAATTGGTTTACCTGACAATACCACACTAGGAAATGTATCTATCCAATTTCTTTTACACTAATTCAGTTTCACCGGGATATACCACAAAGGAGAAAACTTTGTGTTGTGACTGCAGGATATCATATTGTAGACTTTACAATTTCTGTTGAAATGTATAATGCGCTTTACTTGAACACTTGTGCTTTAAGTTTTAAAATGCTTCTTAGTTGGAGGAAACAGCATTTTCCCCAACTAGAAGGACTTAGAACTAAGAAGGAGATATGGTCAGTGAGGGGTGATGGCTGTCTGAGAGAACTGTCAGAGTCTAAGAGAAGACCTATTCTGGGTGTTATACTTTTGTCAATGTTGTAGAGGGCAATGACTTCTATCTTACTACAACCAATGACTCAAAAAGAAGAACTGCTGATGTCATGTGCACCAAGAATGGCTGTCCATGCTCTTCCCGACTGAGAATAGTCATGGTGGTGTGTTGTCTGGTGAGTCTGAGACCAGGGTGGAAGTCTGTATAGGAATTTCAGACTCATACCAATCCAAGTAGTCAAGTCCCAGTTCTGGTCAAAGCTGACTGAGAACATCGAAAATAGACTGGAGGTGTCATTCGTGGATTATTGGCACCAACAGGAGCTTTCTCACTAGGAGATGAGATGTTAGACACCAAATGGCAAATTGAATGAACTGTGGGGCAGCGGTGAGCCTCTTTGAGTGGAAGGCTATGCTTCCAATACAGCCATGGACCACAGAGAAACCTGAAGTTGTACAGAGCTAATGGACGAGTTGCCGAGCACACCTTGTCATTCTGCAACCCTAAAGCAAGGATCTACTGCTTGTCAGAGTTTCAGGTTCCCTGAGAGCACCTAAAACACTGTGCCTATGATGTCTAGGCCTTCTTAGTCAGGAAAAGATGATCAGGCAGTCGTGAAGGAAAGAGTCTGGTCATGATGATGGTTCTCCATAAACAAGGCCAAGCAGATCACTCTATTGACATTCAAAGGTACAGAAAAAGAGAATTTGGACCACTTTTCTGAAGCATTCCAGGCAGGTAACTGTTTCGAATGGTTGGACTCTGAAACAGTTTTTATGATGCCTGTTTATGAGTTTAGATGGCCCGGTCCTAGACTACATAAATAATTTTAATGATGGGCAACTATGGGACTACAAGACAATCATTACTGATTTGTGCCCGAGAATTAACCCTGTGGAAAACAGAGCAACCCATTAGGCCAAATTCAAGACTCAGATGAGGAGCACCATGACAAGCTGACTGCTTACATAAATTATTTATCTTGTTTGCATCGTAAGGATTACCCTGCAATTACTTCAGCGGATTGTGAAGATATCCTCATTGACAAGTTTGTGGAAGGGCTACCCAGTGTGATGATATGGCATCATATGAGTGTGAGAAATCTTTTCGACCTTACTGAAGGAGCTTCTATTATGATGTGGACAAACGTGGTAATTTTGAACTAGTCACAATAGAGGAAGAAGCTTGTAGCAGCAGCTGCAGTGACTTCACCACAAACAGAATGTTGTACCAAAGCACCTATATCATGTTAGGTTCGAACCAAGCTAAGGGTTAACCAACCACTCATATATCTTGGTATTGCTGTGCAACACACTGGCATCCAGTAAATTGGCATGGCTATAATGATCCTACCATTGTGTATATGCTGCAGCTGATACTTCCACCAGGAAGTTACTTCGGTAGAGAGCAGCAAGCATCTGATTTGCATGTGGAATGTTGGCCCATTTTTGAGTGAACTGCCCTAGCATGCTAAGCAGCAAGGTAGACAAGGCTATTCGTTTCGACCAATGGTGCAATTGGTGCAAGAGAGCCAACAGCATGCCGTGAATATTGCCACAGTTCCAAGAAAACTAGAGAAGCCAAAGTCAGTCTTGGCCACGGACTCGGGGTGTGCAGTGGACACTATGCACTAAAAAGTGTGATTGTCAGTCCATCTCTCTCACAGTTTGGTGGGTCTGTATTTGCCTGTCATAGTGGCCAGACATAGATAGATTTCATAATGAACAAAAACATCATTTCAGGCCAGTCGACACATACTTCATTCTGGCAAATGGGGATAAACTAGATGTGAATGGAAAGTTAATGCTCCAGCTATATCTAGCAGTTCTTCACTTATACAATGAAAGCAGTTGTTGATGACCTCGGTTATCGCATAGGCATACTTTGGATCAATTTACTACAGGGGTTATTGTTCAGTTTTGCATGTGTAACTGGTGAACTAATGATCCAGATTAAAATTACTCAACGTCGGCCAGATCAAACCCTGGGACAGTGGACTGCACAACTGTATGTGGAAGAAGAAATCACTATATTCCATGTTCACAAGATGTGTTCTATGGTTTACTATGGAAAGTCTAGTGCGTTTGTGCCAGTCATTGTGGTTATAAAACCCACACATGAAATAGGCTGTTTTCTGTTCAGAAAGCAAATAACATCTAGAGCAGTATTGTTTTGGGTCAAGTCTCTGTGTTTTTTTGCAGTTATGGATGATCAACTAGCTGCATGCTGGGATTATCATCAACATGGTAAGTGAATTAATCATACATTATTACCTGGGCCTGAACACAGAAATGTACAAGGATTGTCTCATCAAATGGTGAGACCCTGTTTGTTCATTGAATGTCCTGATTCTGGACACTGTGAGGGAGTTGAGACTGTTTCTTCCATGGCAATAATAACCCATAAAGTAAGGCGACACCACTAGTGGATGGATGCCATAATTAACACTTCGAGAGCTCCAGGAAGGACCCAGATTGAGCATGGATTCATGTAACTTATGACACTTGTATGACCAGTTACAAGTACAGAAGGTATGTTGTACCATTGTTATTAACTGTCAAATAGTGTTTCTTAGCATGGTTTACAGCTGGTAGTCCCCAGAGCTTTAGGCATGAGATTCTCCAGATCTTGCATAACACGAAGACTGGAAAGCACCAAGATCGGTTGTTTTAGCTGCATTCAAGTCAAGACATTTGTCACTGGTGTAAACACTGTACGAAGTGATTCACTTAGAGAGAGAAGTCAGCCTAAACAGTGTAAACTCCAGCAAAGAAATATTGGTTCTCATCTACAGAGAACAGCTCTGGATATCACTGGTCTACTCCTGGAGATAAAAAAGATCACATGTAAATACTCGTGATAATTGACTATTTTATTAAGTGGGCCAAAGGTTAATCATTGGTCAATACATTTGGGACTGATGCACTGGTAGAGCACTGGATAACTCAATTTAAAGCACCTGAAGAGGTCTACGTGGAACAAGGACTAACATTAACAGACAATTTTTCTTGGAGTTGTGTAAAGCACTGGGTGTGGTGAAAATGTATACTTCCCCTTCTAATCTCCAGTCTGATGTTTTAGTGGAACGGGGAATGCAGAATTTCAAGCACATGTTTGCAAAGTTTGTTAACTCCAAACAAACCAACTGGGGTGAACACTTATACTATGTTATGATGACATATTACACAAATGAACAGAGATCAAGAGACTGTTCACCAAATATGCTCATGCTCTGCCAAGAATATTTGCTCCCTTTAGATGTGATGTATGATCCTCCGCCTAGAGTGGACATCCCATAATGTCCACAAGAATATGCGGAGTAGTTAAGGCCAGCATTAGTTGATGAAGATACATTTTAATTTCAACATCTAGGAAAGACCACCATATGATGTAAGGGTGAAGGAACAAATATACCAATCTTAGTATATTTGTTTTGCTTCTGGCTTGACTATATCTCATGTTGGTCCATTAACATATGAGTTATAGCAGTTGAGGGTTATGCAAAAATGCATAATGCACGCTGACTGATGAACCTCTGATGGTTTGTCTTGACCAAGAGTAAAAAGAGGAAGTAGTTAAGTCAGATGAGGATAAAACCATTGTTTTATTCCACTATGATCCTGTAAATGAGAAGAGCGAAGAGTACTTACCTGGATTTTCAAGATAAGTCTAATGAGGAAGTACCAGATATAGAGGCAGGAAACAACTCCAACATTCTGTACAACCAAGGATGTTTGTCTCTCAATCGATATGGTTAGAATATTACCTAATCATCAAGAGCTTGAACAATCATTGATTGTAAGATTTACTAACTGAAAGGAAGTGGTGATTCTTGCTTTACAAGCTATCAAGTGATGTCCAAGATACAATATATGCACTACAATGTGAATTCCACTTGATTACCACAAAGCTAGGACAGCTGGTGCCACTAGATGTAATATCTAGTGCATCACCAATTTATATAACTGGAAATAATATCTAGGAGCTCGAAAAATTCTGTTGAAATGCTATTCCTACCTTTGTTTTCTGAGTTATCAACTGATATTGTGAAGTACAGTGTTTGCTCTTCATTGTATGATTACCATTCATTTATCTTAGGTTAGGGTGGTTTGTTGAGTGCAAAAACAACAGAGCTTAAAGGTTTTGTGACCCATACTTTTCGAGCTATTGAGAAGAATTTTCACTATAAGAGATAACCATAGGATATGGTATGACTGGTGCCAGTTGATGTAATGCTTAGTACATCGCCAATTTCTACAATTGTAGATGATAGCTCAGAGTTCAACAACTGAGCTGAAAGGTCTTTTGTGACTTTGCTTTCCAAGCTTCCGAGTAGTTTTTTTTTATTTGAGGAGAAACATCTGATGAAACTGAGTGTCGAGAGCTCATTTGAAAATACCACGTAATCCTTGCTAGATCTTTTCTAGTATAACTGAAAGGCTTTTAAGAGAGCTGTGCATTGTCAGTCTGTATGTACTAATATATTGTTGCGTCATCGAGTCACATGACTACTGTGACGCAACGTTTCTAGAACTATCATGTACTTTGGGGAATGTTCTAGTTCTTACTAGATATAGGGTAGGCTGGTATATAAAAGAGGGGAATGTAATGTGTGTGTAGACAGTGAGTAATTGAACTGCAGTCAGAGAGCACGAAAGACGTTACAGCGTTTGTTTAGCTCGATTGTTGAA
>NW_013669642.1:88257-100625 GCF_000517525.1 Limulus polyphemus
CTTGTCGAAACGTTGTACTTTTGCTGTTATGTTGAACTTATATTAAAGTATTTCTTCATTACCCATTCAAGCCGTCTCCAGCCATTATTAGTCTCAAAGTGTTTTCCTCGTCATCGAATTTGAACTAAACAGTCGTTAGATGACGGTAATTTACTAGACCACAGCTATCTAGCTGAAGCTTCTGAAAATTACAAAATGATTTGTGCAGGAACTAGAGGCAGTCTATTGTAAGCTATTTGTTATGTGACGACACGTAAAGGAGATAGATGTATAAGGAAATATATATTTATATATACAAATATGTGTTTGTAGTTCTGCACATGTATAGAAACATTACAAGAAGTCCTTTATGAGTATTGAATAACAGGAATGGGTCAATTATATAAAGCAACATGTGACATGAAACAAAAATTTGAGCTGGAGGTTAAGATCTGAATATTATTTGGACATACAGTGTACATGTCATTTTATTAATACCTATGAGAGGATATTTCAATTTTGACATTGAAATAATTTGCAGGAAATTAATTTTCATTGTAGGATAAGAGTAACAGAGGTATACCATAACTGACAGAAAACAGAAAACGCCTGTTGTTTCCTGTAGGAAAAGTGCATAATATTTCGATTGGATCAAACTTAAATGTTTATGAGTAAGTAAAGTTATCAGAAGTATAAGAAATTCATAGAAATATAGCTTAAATACTGTTGTAACATGTTTTGTCATTGGGTGGGTTCTTTTGGATTAATTGGTAAAAATAATACAAAGTCAAGTCTAGGTAACAATAACGAATTATTTTATTTTTTCGATAAGCGAATGACGTTTATGACATGATACATTTACTTGTAGGTCTAACTTCAAAAACAGTTGTTGAAATAATGTTTAACAGAACTTTAGAAAACTAATGTATGCTTACTCAAAAATTAAAAACTTGCTTATTAGTACTAGAAATAAACGACCTTATAACACCAAAATGTTGTTTATAGTTAATTAAACCCTCAACGTTTCGCTTTACAGCTTCTTCAGGCACATTCACTAAAACACAAACCGAAACTAACAGTACAAAGCTTCAAATGGTTTAAATGACAATTATATTTGAATCTTTGTTTGTAATTAAGCACAAAGTTACACAATGGGCTATCTGTGCTCTGCCCACCACAGATATCGAAACCCTGTTTCTAGCGTTGTAAGTCTGTAGACATGCCGCTGTGGCACTGGGGGCATATTCGAATCTATAACGTGCATTTGTACAGTGTACTTTTAACCTATTAATTAGTAAAGTTTATTGTTGAAATAATTAACTGCTACCTGTAGCAAACAAAAGTTCTATCAAGGTTACAGAGTGAAATAACAAAAAGATAGAGTAAAAAATAAAATAAAGTAATTAAAATTATAGATGCCATCCTTTGTCATTATTCTGTGATTGTAGTTGTTCGATGAGAAGAGGTTTTTAGAATTTTCTGTCAGTGTACTTGATGGCTTTGGTGAGGATTTGTATGGAGAATGGTGGTTTCAAGTCAGGTGTTACTTGTCCATGATTAGTTTAAAAATGATCTGTAAAGGCACTTCTTTCATGTTTTTGTTTATAAGGAGCATCAATATGTTTACCTATCCTAGTGTGTAGGATTCTTCTGTTTTTCTTATGTACGTATGATGACAGATGTTACATGTAAGCTGGTAAACAACATTAGAAACAAAACACTCATCTTTAGATTGCAAACATGATTTTATAAGACAGTTGACTATATTACATTGTAGGGCAGTGAACTGAGATTTTGAAAGTTGGCTTTTTAGGGTTGGACCTGGCCGTTCTATAACTTTAATCTGCAGTTCAGATTTCCTGATTATAGTTTTTATTTTCTTGGTGATAGCTTCGTCAGTTAGAGGTATTATACAAATAAACTTCTTGTGTTTATGTTTGGAAATCGTTTTTTTTCTCCTTGTTTATCTGTATTTTCTCATTTTGGAAGTGCGATGCTGATTCTTGCGCGTCATAGTTCTTGAAAATTTGTTAGATGTTAAAAGGTGGATATTCGTTGCTCAGAAGAAGTGATTTAAGTTCGGAGCGTACATTGTTTTTTCACCACAGTTGCAATCGATTATGTTTAATTCTCCAATAATTGCGCCTTTCTTCGAAGCTTTGGGATGATGGGAGTTGAAGTTAAGAAAGAGAAGTTTTCTAATTGGTTTGTGAAGCAAGGTAGATTGTATATTATTGTCATTGTCGATCCTTAAGGTCAAGAACATCTCTGTTCCTATTCGAATGATTCAGGGTGAATTGGGTGTTGGGGACTATGGAATTTAGAAAGTCTAAAAATTGGATAAAAGAAGAAAGACCGTGGTTTCATAGTCCAAACACGTCATCGATGTATGTAAGCCAGAAATCAGGGCCAGTGTTGGTATCTTGACGCCACTTGTCAAGTGCTGTTGTTTCAAAAAACGTGCATATATATTACAGCTGATAAGATCACCTTTTGTACCTTATCATAATATGCTGTCCTGTGACCGGGAAAATTCTCTCTATGCAGGGTTTCAAGCAAATCTACTGGTGGCTTCATCTTTTGTGATGTTATGGAAGTGTTCTCGACAGGAATCCTGGGCTCTTCAGCAGGTTGACTTTCTAATGGCAACTTCTTCTCTAAAATTAGACAGTTTACTGTTCTTTCACTGATGTACTTCTAAGGGCGATAACAGTGGATGACCTTTGGCTTGAAACCCTGACTTGCTGGATTGTGTAAACCATATCATTAATTCTTTACAGTATAACCAACACCTGCTCAATTTTAGAATTTATCCTTTCTTGTAGCAAGGATTGTATAGCCCATACCATCATAATGACTTTTAATTTTATTATTATCTGGCTTAAGCCTTTCCCGAGTAAATTCATGTTAGTTATCAAAGGTGTTCTTTAGTCTCTCTGCATATTTTGTATATGACTTTGCTGACTAACTGTCCTCCAAATGTGAGTGCGGGAAGTCCAATAGTACTCTAAAATTTCTCCCAAACATAATTGATCATGTAATGTTGTCTATGGCCTTCAATATTTGATGGAAATTACTAAGGACTTGAAGAACACTTGATAGTTCTTTCTGAGACGTACAATTCCTCTTTTATGCTTCATTTTTGGCATTGCTTTAATAGGTAATCACATGTTATTTTACATGTTGTACTTGTGATGCACTGCTTCCACTGCAAATTCATTGGCATTTATTTTTAAAATGAGTGGATTTTCAAGAATTGAGTATGCTATTACTGGAGTATTGGATAATTGTTTCTCTAGTTTTTGGAATGCTTTTTCACAATCAGCAGTTCAGCAAAAGCTATTTAGTTTTTAAGTAATTTGCATAGAGGACGAGCTATGTCCCAGAAATTCTGTTACTTCATGCAAGTTCTTTGGTGTTGGCCAATTTTCAATAGGTTCAATCTTAGTTACTTTTGCAGACACATCCTCTCTACTGACCATGTGTCCCAGTAAACTCACCCATGACAAATCAATTCACAGTTCTTGGGATTCAAATTAAGGTTCTCTTTCCTAAACCAATACAAAACTGGCCTTAGCCCATCATGAGCATTATTAAAGGTCTTCCCATGTGTGATTATATCATCCAAGTGGATGATTACAAAGTTCTAGGGTAACTTAGAGAGATCACACTCCATTAGTCATTAAAAGGTAGCAGTTGCATTACATAATCCAAATGGTAACAACAAATTCCAACAATCCATTTTGTCAGTTTTTTTTTTTTGTATGGATGAGCCGGATTCTTTACAATAGGTGTCTGTGACTTGTTAGCGATACATTTCAACAATAAACAAACAGCACACAATGCACTTGTTTTAAAGTAATATGCTAAATGTAGATAGAAATGTTCATTACATAGCTAATCACCACAATTGTATCCAGAGCCTTAAAGAATCGCCTGTTTACATCAAAGTCCGCACAGGTTTGGTTCAGTTACTTTAGAACACAATTTAACAAAATAAATTGTTCTTATCTACTCTGTAATTACAATATAATCTGTAATAATTCACTTTAAAAATCGCCACTATATGCTCTTTATGTCTAAACTCACAATCATCTATCTATCAATCTAACTATGATTCGTTACTTTAAAACAACATCCATTTTCAATATGTAGTAGCATGTAATAATTATTTATAGATGTTATGGATAAGAGTGATAAATTGGTCATGTAAATAATGTAATGGATGAATGTGTTATATTTCCTTGTAAAAACTGGTTTGGTTGTTTTAATTAAAAGTCTCACAAAAGTAGCTATGATTCGTACACTGTTAAGTAGACAAACCTGTGATAAACTATCACTTCTAAAAAGTGCCTGGCATGGCCAAGTGGATAAGGCGCTCGACTCACAATCTGAGGGTCGCGGGTTCGAATCCACATACCACCAAACATGCTCGCCCTTTCAGCCGTGGGGGCGTTATAATGTGACGGTCAATCCCACTATTCGTTGGTAAAAGAGTAGCCCAAGAGTTGGCGGTGGGTGGTGATGACTAGCTGCCTTCCCTCTAGTCTTACACTGCTAAATTAGGGAAGGCTAGCACAGATAGCCCGCGTGTAGCTTTGCGCGAAATTCCAAAAAACAAACAAAACAAACAAACAAAACACTTCTAAAAATACCCAAATTTAACATTTTCACTATATAACTATCTAAATCACAACTCTTGCATTAAACTTAAATGGAAACAGTCGTGTACATCTGTTAGCTATCTTCTTTCTAGTTTCTTCGTCTACTTGCACTTGCCAATATCCATTCTTAAGATCCAACATTAAAAACCATTTTGGTCCAGCAACAGCACCCAAAGTATAGTCAATCCTTGGCAATGAGTAGGAATCCTTCTTTGTGATTTCATCCATCTATCAATATGCCAATTGATCCAAGCCTTCCAGTGGTTCAACCATAACTGCCAACTGTCACAATATTGGCAGCTAAAAAGAAGAAATGGTGTATTTTTGGCATTGGGAACCTTTCTTTTTATATATCCTTTTGAAGAGAGGGTGTAATTCAGTGAAGCAAAGGTAACAAATGTGTGGCCGCCTACATCTGGACCAATACATCCCAATGACGAGGAATTCCTTCCTGGAGTTAAGATCTCCTCGAGGGGTGGCCGAGTTATGAGAAGAGAAGAAAAAACAGATGATGCTCTATAGGCACCATTACCTATAGTAGGGAGTCCAGCAGCCAAAAATTTTATGGAAAAGGACCAGATCTAACTGGTTAAGAAGACTTCACTGCTTGTACTAATGCCACTATTGATAACACCAAAGAACCTTCACAGTAAACAAGAGAAATTCCATTTTGACAGTACACCAAACTGAGACCATGCAGGGAGCCGTTGCTTCTGAGAAAGCCATACCCCTGCCACTAAAAAGGCCATGATAATCGAACCAAAAGAAGACTTGATGGTACCACCATTCACTATCACTGACCACTTTATACTCCCACAGATCCACCTTCTCAAGCATAACTGTCAGGAGATGGATGCAAAGTGGATGAAGAACTGGGTCATATACAATTAAAATACACTTAAAGTTCCTGATTAAATTTCCTTTTATTCTGTGGACCCCTCCCATTACTATTAAGTAAAGTCAGTTTGACCTTAAAATACCAGAGTATTCAGGTACACTGGTATCAGTCGGGTAGATACAAGTATCTGCAAAATTCGTGAAGTATGAATTTTTACTACACCTAACACATAGTATAACTCGTGAAAGAACTGACCATTGAAGTAAACTCCTTGATCCATTGCTCAGCCATCAAAACTGCCACAGACTGTGTTAACGTGTCAATCAATGGATAAGCTTCAGTCAAGTTGGAGAAGTACTTTATAACAACCAGCACATACCATTACCTTTCTTACTTTTAGGCAAAGGATCAGCTGTGTCTAGGACAATTCAGTTGAGAGGAAAATATTAGAGTTTCTGCTGAAATTTTCCTTCATGCAACCAGTTTTCCTTTGGGTAGCACACGTGGTATACTGAATATACCATTACTCAATTTCCTTACGGGAACACTGCCAGAAAATTTTTATTTGCTCATTCACAGAAATACACGACAATGTTTGACTCTTTTTCGCAATCTCCAATCCCAGCATTATGCAAACTCTGAAGTATTTTTAGTCTTAGAACACTGAAGATAACTGCATCACAGGTTGCCTACCACGTTTTGATGGTGCTAACAAGAGCACTAGACAATATCTTGCACTCATAACTGACTACAGAGATATTATGCATGACAGTACTAAATATTTCACTTTGTGACAGTTGCATTTTACCTCGCTGAGTGTAAGAAGTTATATAACAGCTGCACTTTACCTTGTTCAGCTTAAGAAGTTATATCCAGATCTTTTCTGTTTCTTGAAGTTTCTGACTGGTCATTTGTGATGTACATCCATAAAGAGAATCATCGTCACTCGTATAATTCATTATGAATGCTCAGCAATGGCTTTGACTGGGGTGACAATACATTAGAGTTTCCATGTCGTAGAATGAAGTTTTGCTCCTGCGGCATCGTCTTTTAGCACATAATCATACCTTCCAGATTTTTAAGTTTATTAGTCATTTCACTGATGTGTGGTCCACTCGAATGGCGAACTCCTTACCATGCAAGCAGTGGGGGTAATGCTTTACAAATACTACTACTGCAAGCAGTTTTTCATCTTCATACTATATCAACATTCAGGAGCAGTTAGCATATGATTCATATACGTGATTTATTGTTCCATACTTTCTTGTATCTGTAACAAAACTATAACAGTTACACAACCACTGGTATCTGTATTCAAGATAAACAGACAGTCTTGACATAAGTCAGCACGAGTGTTTTTACAGGAATATGTCTTAACATTCCTGTGTTCACATTAAAAATGTAGCAGCCTTAGCCACTGCACGGTGTGACTATCTTGAAGAAATTGGACACACACCATTGATACAATAACATGAAACATAAGAAGGTACAGACCTTTAACTTTGTCTCAGGTTGGAACTATTTTTGATCATTGTAATTTTTACAGCAGCAGTAGGTACTTCGCCCATACCCACTTTATGACTGAGAAACTCAGTGAGCACTTTCCTGCTTTTATTTTTAAGTCTGCATCGTCATTACACTGGATTACTATTCTCAGGTTTTTAGCAATGGTTTGAAATATGCGACCAAAGACTAATGTGCCATAAACATGTATCCCCTTGCAGTCCTTTGAGTATAAATTCCATTATCTTCCCAAACGTGTCAAGTGCATATCACAGTTTGAATGGCATGGTATAGAATTTGTACAATCTTTTTCAAGTGCTGAACGTAGTCTTAAGTCTACTCTTTTCATCTATTAAACTTGGCAGTAGTCAGAAGCAAGATCTAGTATATTAAACTAACAGGCAGGTATCTTCCAGTGCATCTAGACATTCATCTGTACATGGTAAAGGAAAGGTGCGAACGTATATTACCACATTCACTCGTCTAAAATCCATACAGAACTGTGGCATTTGTTTCTTCTTCCTGACAATCACCACTAGAGAACACTTCAATACCAATTCAGTTTCATGATCCTGGTGCTCCAAGGAAGCTACACAGTGATTGTTTTATCAGATGCACATCACCTATGGGATGATGTGTGATTTTATCTACTCCAGTAGGCCATCTGGTCCTATGAACACATCAGCATACTTCCTGAGCAATTCCTGATTTCATGTAAGTATTGAGTTCAAATTGTTTGTAATCCTCAAAGAGATTTCAAATGCTCTGAAAGTTGCTCATCTGTTCTTGAAATGATACAGTAGCTGTGACACTAGCTACTCAGATTATTTACACTACTTCGTCCTTTGTTACTGTGCCAATGACCATTACAGTTATAGAATAGCACTGGTAAAGCACCGGCACATGGACAAATTACTGCATGAACAAGTGCAGTCTGATATCCATTAAGAAGATAATGTGTGTTTCATGCTTTAGTTCTAACATCACAGGAGATAGTGATAATGCACTAGGCTGCATCTGTAGTATGTTATGGAACACTTGAACATTAGGTAGTATCATTACCTTTCTCTCAACATATTTGTGTGTGCCACCCACTGTTCTTGAGCCCAGTCAGGCAGGCAGGACTGTAGTTTATTTGCTATACATGTGTAACTGAACTTAGATGAGAGACAACATCCTTTGCCTAGCACACAACATTTTCCAGATGAAGTGAAAAATACCTCTCCACTCACATCTGTCTTCTTGCCATTTATCAGAATGAAGTTCGTGTTAACCAGCTGAAGTAGAAGCTTTCCTTGAAGTGCCTGATACATGGCAAGGTTGAACAAGTTTCTATTTTGGCTGCTCCAGTATACATTATAAATTCAATATCTCACCTACTTATTGTTACTAACATATATCAGATGATGTCCAGTCCATGAGTCTCTGCACTAGCTGCAACAAAGTTGTATTATAGCTGACTGCTGCAATTGTCAATGATAATGGCTAGAGCAGGATTTTCAAGCATTTGTAAATTTATGAACAGCCTGTTAAAAAGTTATACATTTTAATACTCTCCATAAATAGCAAAATATTTCGGTGATTTTTATCAAAATAAAAGATACTATACCTTTTATTGCTCTGTGGTTTTCCAGTTAGTTTCAAGTACATATCCCTACTCTCATCATAACTTTATCATATTTCCTGTTTTCGATTTTTACCGATCTTTAAAGACGAACCTCAACAAAGAAGTGCAAAAAACTGTTGAATAATCTCCATTTTCTGCACACAGAACATCGTAAGCACTGAGTTCATGGTTGTGTCCATGTATGACTATAAAAAGTAGCTAACACCTAAAGAAATGTAAATACACAAAACTGTCTATTTTGTAATGCACTTTTGATTCAGATGTTTTTATTGGTGTTAATGAAAATACAACGCCAGTAAAGATTATTATTGTATGTCTATATGTCAGTAAAAACAAAGTTCTAAAGATAGCGACCTCGAGCTAGTCCAACTTAGTTCTGTTAGTTTAAACTACAGAAATACCTCTTTGTTGGCCTTTCTGCATCTGTTGCAATGCCAGGTTAAATGCTACCGTGTGTATTGGTCCTATTTGGCAATAGGATAAAGACATTCTCACAACCAGTGACCAGGTAAACCACATTTAAAGAAGAGGCTTCTTTCTCCACACTCTTTGCATCTTCAGAAGTCCTTCTATGGCTACATTTGAAGCACAGCCACAACAACTGGGTCTGGGAAGCCCTTTTGGCCCATAGTAAATAAAAGTGGTTATACAAACAATGGTGCTTATGGCACCTGTTGGTACAGCTGTTATCCAATACTTGTTCTTGGGGCCCTCGAGGACTGTTATTGAGTTGATTACAAAACTGCAGATTCTACTACTGCTGGTTTTTCTCTGATCCAGTACATGATTCAACATGAATACTTTGAATCACATAACCACGGGAAATGCCTCTTTATAAGATGAAATGTCTCTCAGACTTATTTGGTATCATTGGGCTTGTTCAGCAGCCTATCTATAATCTTATCATTCAATATGTCATCATAGTCTACAGGAGACATGCTCAGGAATGCATTCCAATACACACTTCTTAAGCAGACAGTTTTCAAGGGCCCTTGTTTTCAAACTTTGAACTTTAGTTCCATGGAATGTTCTGTTCTTTACAGGGTCAAATATGTAGCACAACACATTGAAAACTTTGTTCCAGTATTTGAGTTGCTCTTCATCCAAGTCTTCTAAGGCATTGAGCATAGGGCAGCCTTGACTCAGCATCAGGCATTAAACCACTTGCCCCCTGTATTCAACCATTCCAAGCAAAATCTTGCTTGAAGAAATGGTATCCTACTTATCTGTCCTCTTGAGCACTGGTGAGTTTCCTGTTTTACATCACCACCTCTGTATTTAAATGGTCCAGCTAGATACATGTTATTAGCTTCTTGACCAATGTGCAGTTAAAAGGCTGTGTATATTTGAAGGAGATCCCCATCTTCTTCAAGAAGTCCACAGACTTGTGTTTAATATGATGCCCTACAAAAGAGTCTTGTTTAGAATGATATATGTAGTAAAATGCATCATTCTCATAATTTACAGACTTTAGTCACTGTACATGGTCTTGATGTATCACCAGTATGCCTCACTGGCCAGGAAGGCTAATGATTAACTCCATTTTACATCATACTTTATCCAGTGTAAGTATCTCATCACTCCTCTTGATCACAGGTGACTAAAACCAACACCTCGGTGTCCCATAGAGATCTACCTAATAAATCTCGGAGCATTCAGTCTACTTGACGTTACCACGACCCTTCTCTGCCATCCCATGATCCAAACCATGAGAAGTAGCCATTAGAGGTTGTGTAAAAGCAATCTGGGTGTTCTTAGTCCCGAGAATGAATTGATATAAGAGAGTGCCTCTTCTAGTTCTTGGATCGATGACTTATTTCACAAACAGTTTTATCTTCTCCACTGTAGGTTCCAAGTGATCTTAGAAAGTGCCCTTTAACATTAAATAATTGTAAAATGCCAAAGCACTAGATTAAAACAGAAAAAAAATGCATGTTAAAATAAATTCTAGAGAAAATAAATTCCTTGGTCACGGCGCCAAAATGTAACTTCATAATTTGTCTGTGGTATTCAGGTACACCCAATAATTTAATACTACACTTTCAAGTCAGACCACTGTCTTAACGCATTATCCCACAGTCCTTAGATTACTTACTTCAGTGGCTATTTCAAATGAAATATACAACGGAGAGAGCCCCCAACTCATACTAACTTGAACAAGTATTTGTGTCACTCTTTAAGATGATCTAACTTCTCACCGAAGAGTAGATATAGATACAGAGTCAAACTGTCAAGTTTCTATGGGGTAGAAGTTGTGGTACATAATCTCTATCTAAGGAAAAAATTAGTGCATGTTTACAACCTATGTACATCAATTTTAAAAGGATGTCATAACTACATGCCAAACACCTTCAAAGAAATTTATAAACAATACTAAAATGTATCTGAATAATAATTATAAACAATACTCGAATTGAGGAAGAGTGGAGAAAATTTTTAAATATCAATTTTGTTTCCCAAAATCACCAAAAGGAGAGCATTTCAAGAGCAAGACTTTACTGAATGACTTAGTTTCATTGTGTAAAGCTACAATCTTACTGATTTTCACTGTACCAAATATTATATTTATCAATTATTTGTAAACTTTGTTTTCAATTTGTTCTTGATGTTTGTGTTATGCGATGTTATTGTAAAATATATAGTTTGATATATTTAGTGACTGATCAGAAAGGTAATTAAATTTGCAATATATTTATATGTATCAGAGTAGCAGTATAGTGTAAACTCTTTTCATTATATTGTTTTAAGCTATATTTTCAATACTATAATTGAGTTATTTGCTAGAGGAGGGTACTAATCATGATAATGACATCAGATCTAGAAAATTCATAAGAGTAATTGTAGAATACCCAGAAAGCTTACGATGATATAATAATCTAGAAATTTCGTAGGATTTGAGGAAACGAGTGTACATTATAAATACGATTAATTGGATGTGAAGATTGAAGTTGAGAATCCAGTAAGTGTTTCAGTTCAATATTAGACAATCAGTTATAAAGTCTATTTAGTTACTTTGTGAATTAGTTTTTTATCGATCGATTAGCTTTGAAAGGAAATTTTATAATTAGGCACACTTCTTGCAGTTTATATTGAAAACGTTGTATTTAAATTCAGACCTACATTAGTTTTGGAGTTTATATTCAAAAGTATTTATGAAATTAGGCTGACAAATGAACGTGGCTGGAGTAAACGTTTATTGAAGTAACGTACTTTGTAAAGTAGTTACTTAAGGTGTGGCGATACGCTACAAGTATCATATCGTGAAGCCTTTATACGATTGTATCGATACATCGTCCGATACAAAATTTGGTTAGCTTTCATTGAACACTATAAGTCTTTTGTACAAAAAATAAAATAAAAATCAGAATTCCCAATAAAATATTTTTGCTAAAAATTAATGATTCGATGAAGGAAGATATTTTATTGAGTATACTACATGTTGTCTTCATTTCTTTTATCAAAAACATTACATGCAAAGTAACATAAATTAACAATAACAAAATATATAGACAGATATTAACTTTGTTTTATTTTACTTCTCTGGCCAGCTGCTATTTAGTTGATCAAACCTGAGAATTTGAAAAAGAACTATAGAGTGTGAAGTACTTGAATAAGACATTGCTAGTACTATAGATAATAAATTACAGACAAGACTCTCAAACTTTGTAATAAACCGTTGGTAAAACTGTTGTATCTAGATATTGTTGCGTCAGCGAGTCACATGACTACTATGACGCAACGTTTCTAGAACTATCAT
>NW_013669643.1:0-2558 GCF_000517525.1 Limulus polyphemus
TATCTACTCACACATTACATTCCCCTCTTTTATATACCAGCCTACCCTATATCTAGTAAGAAGTAGAACATTCGCCAAAGTACATGATATTTCTAGAAACGTTGCGTCACAGTGGTCATGTGACTCGATGACGCAACAGTATCATTCAAAGAATTTCAACATTAAATTGATTCAAAATATTCCTTTAAATGATTATAAAAGATATGCATAAAGTTAATATAAGTAGTAGATCTGTGAAGGTGCAGTTGTAACAAAGTAATGCCTACATGGAAAAGTTTCAGCAAGAATACTTAATTTTTTATGCATGAACATGGTCATGTGTTTAACTTTTGTAAAAGAGTAAAAAATTGCCAGAACATATAAGATAATGTGCTATGAACTGATGAAACAAAGAATATGAAAACTTTAGATAAATGGGTTTAGGGTGATATGACAATGGAAATTTCAGCAAAACAGGGAAACTTGGGAAGGGATTTTAAGCGATTGGTAAATGTTTTCAAAATTGATGATTGTTATATGAAGAAAGAGTGGTATCACAAGATTTTAACATCTTAACTTTGCACAATACCCAGAGAACAATTAAATTTTATTGGCCTTGGCTTTGATTTTTAGCAAAATGATGACCCAAAACCTACCACATAGCTAAGTAAGGGATATTTGAAGAAGAAAAGAGGTGTTTATATGAAAGTTATGAAATTGCCGACCCTAAGTCCTGATTCTATAATTCGATTGAAAAGTAATGTCGCACAAAAGAACCTAACGAATCTGCAGAAACTATGCAAAAAAATATAAAATAATTGGTAGGATCAATCTATCAATTAATTCTAAATGAGGAGTTACTAAATATTGACTATTCAATTTTTTATGCATATTTCAAAATATAATTTGTTTGTTTGTTTTGAATTTCATGCAAAACTACACAAGGACTATATGTGCTAGCCATCCCTAATCTAGCAGTGTAAGACTAGAGGGAAGGAAGCTGGTCATCACCACCCACAGCCAGCTTTTGGGCTACTCTTTTACCAATGAATATTGGAATTGAACATCACATTATAAAGCCCCCACGGCTAAAAGGGTGAGCATATTTTGTGGGACAGGGATTTGAACCCGCGAACCTCCGATTGGGAGTTGAGTTCCCTAACCACCTGGCCATGCCGGTCACCAAAACATTTTAGAGAATATATATATTTAATTGTTTAGTTTTCTAATAGGAGAAATTACTGATCTATTTATGATAAGTTTTATTTATGTTGTTAATATATATATATATGATTTTTATGAGTAGTTGAATGTCAATTTCAAGATACAGGACTTACTTATTGCACCGTGTGATCTGGTTTTAGTAACCAATTTTATTTTTATTATGTTTTTTTTTAGTTTTAGGTTTGGCATGAAATAATGGTTAGGGTGCTAGACTTGCAATTTGGGGGTTGTGAGTTCAAATCATCTCATCAAAAATGTTTGCCCTTTCAGCCGTTGGGGAATTATAATGTCACAGTCTATTCCATTCTTTGTTGTTAAAGAGTAACCTAAGAATTGGCAGTGTGTGGTGTTGACTAGCTGTTTCCTATCTAGTTTATCTAATTAGGGACTGCTAGTGCAGATAGCTCTTGAGTAGCTTTGCACAAAGTTTACCAAACAAACAAATCTCTAGTTTTCAGTTTCTTTAGGAGCATTTTCCTTCCAACAAATGGCTGCAGGTGATAGATAGTAATCTTAGAAGTGTAAAATTGCAGGTTTGAGTTCTCATATCTCCTAATATTAAAAAAAAAGTAATTGGTATTGTTGACTGCATTCTAACACACAAGTTACCAGAACTGTGCAATTTCAAATGCAAATTATTATAACATTAATTGCATTATGTTCTAAACAAGTAAGTTTAGAAACCTCATATTCCTAAAAGTAACTTAACGGATAACTATAAAAGAGGAACAATAATTTGTTAACTACTATATGGCAGTAATAAAAATATTTACAGGAATTAGAACATTTTATCAAAATAATTTGTTTACTATATGGCAATAATAATCATATTTACAGAAAGTAGAACACTATGTAAAATAATTTATTTACTATATGGCAATAATAATCATATTTACAGAAAGTAGAACACTACGTAAAATAATTTGTTTACTATATGGCAATAATAATCATATTTACAGAAAGTAGAACACTAGATAAAATAATTTGTTTACTATATGGCAGTAATAATCTTATATACAGAAACTAAAACCTTTTATCTAAAATTATATTGACTTTTTCATTAATGATAACATTTCAACAATCTTGAGACACCAGTTAATTACAGGAAGCCATCTAATTCTAGTTTCATATAATTATGCATACTACTCACTATAAGATAAATATTTCTATTTTATGTAACATGAAAACTTCCACATTAGTATATTAATCTATATTAGCTAGTTAAGCAGTCTAGTTCCTATTTTCATATAATTATGCATACTGCTCACTATGAGATAAATATTTCTATTCTACGTAACATGAAAACTTCCACATTAGTATATTAATCTATATTAGCTAGTTAAGCAGTCTAGTTC
>NW_013669643.1:3316-20754 GCF_000517525.1 Limulus polyphemus
CCATAATGCAGTTGTTAAACTTTGTTTTAAGTTAAATGCATTTACGCTTTTACATTATATATATATATATATATATATCGTAACAATTTTTGTTTAATATTGAGTGTCAAATAAATTGTTACATGTTTGGTATGTGGGTATATGGTTGATGTCCCTTTGGTGTAAACATGTGCTTCACACTTTAGGGATATGAGTACACTTTAAGTGTGATGGTGAAATCCTGCACTTTAAGAATATGAGTACACTATAAGTGTGATGGTGAAATCCTACACTTTAAGAATATGAGTACACTATAAGTGTGATGGTGAAATCCCACACTTTAGGAATATGAGTACACTATAAGTGTGATGGTGAAATCCCACACTTTAGGAATATGAGTACACTATAAGTGTGATGGTGAAATCCCACACTTTAAAAATATGAGTACACTATAAGTGTGATGGTGAAATCCCACACTTTAGTCAGACAAGAGTACCGCTGTGCACAGATAACCCTCATGTAGCTTTGTCCAAACATTCAAAAACAAATAATGATTTTCAAAGTACATTGACACATCCATTGTATTTTGCATGTCATTCTCAGAATTGAATAATTGTTATTAGGAAGATTCTATTATAAAACTTTCACAGAAAATAAATAAATAAATGGAACAGTTAGGTTTAATGTGAGCCACAGAAGTTGGTTCCTTATATTTAAAATCTTCATTGGAAAAGTTTGCCAGATGTCACTAATCTAATAAAATCTGCAATGGTATGTGATCATCAGAACTGAATAAGATACTTACACAAACTTAAGTGATTGATTTAATTAACTTTAGATATTTATTAGTATTCCTTTATTTTTTGTTTCCAAACCCTCTTTTTTTTAAAGAACAAATATACCCATGAAAGACAACAAATTTACTTTCTTGTGTACTTGTACTTCTAGTATTAGTGATCGATTAAAGCATAGACATAGGCAAGAAGAAGCTGTGATAATGGTACTGGACTGCATGTTTAACTGGCTTTAAAAAATATATCACTCCCTAGTTTATTAACATCTTCAGTTTAAAAGGATGTTTGTGTATGAAGTTATAAGCATGAAAATTTATTTCAGTTCTAAAGTTCTTAATGATAAGTTTTTAGGGATAGCAATAGATTGACATACATGTTCATAGTTACATAATTGACCACATAACCATGAAACTGAACAACAATTGGTAAGTGTACTGGTATGACATAATATAATAATGTGTGATGAGGATAATTGGTAGATTTGCTAATGATCAGATTAATCTATATATAAATCAATAAAATTTATACTCAACAAACATTACAGGTACATAATTTGGTTTTCTTTCCTCTAAGGTGTAAGAGTTCTTTAAAATAGACATTAACACCAATATCTCATGAGTCAAGTACATCTTAACACTAATGGCTCATGAGTAATGTTCATCTTAACACTAATGGCACATTATTTAAGACCCATCGTAATACTCTAAAGATATGTGAATGTAGCACACTCACACATATATATATATATACACTGTAAAGTTATCAACTTAGTTATTGAATATATATACTCATAATATTTATATAAAGCTTTTGGAAGTTTTTGGCGTAAGTATCACACTTATCTTTTGAATACAATGTTCCATCTCTTAAAAGTGTGAATTAATCACATAAATATTCAAAGTACAAGTACCTTCAAATTCAGTTTGAATGTATTTTTACTTTGAATATTGGACATGATTATGTCTCACTTGCAGAGATGAAACATTGTAATAAAAAAATATATGATATTCCCATGAAAGCTATTTCAAGAACTTTAAGTATAGAGTTAAAATATGTTAAAGTACACAAGTACTTGTACATTATAAACAGCTTACTGAAATGTTTATACTTCTCACACATAGGAACCTTTACTTGTGAAGTCACTGACTGGGGAATGGTACAGGATAAGAAGTTGGATGTAGTTGTGATATCATCACCAGGATCTATACTTGTTCCCTTAGCCCAAACTCTGAGAGAAGGAGAAAAAGCTGTAATTACATGTCTTTCAAAAGATGCTTCTTCCAGGAAAGTTGGTTTCAATTGGCTGAAAGATGGAAGAATCTTAAACCCATCCAAACAACCAGAGCTAATTGAGGATATATTTCCAACAGGAAGTCGAGTGGTTATCCATTCAGTAAATAAATCTGCAATATACAGTTGTATTTTGACAACAACTGCAGGAATGACTAGAACAGACAGCAACTTAATGGTTTTGGACAAGACAAGTAAGTGTGAAATTAATTTTCAGCTGTGGTGGTATTATAATATATATGTATATATGATTTAAGGACAACAAGGAACCTGTTTGTCCATTTAAGTTGTCCCATCCACTAAACTAAACTTGAAAATAAAAATGAAACACTCAATACCAGCCATTATCAATCAGATATTTATAAAGGTTTCCCCTAAAGTTCCTTAAATTATCTTCACCCACCACATCTGCAGGCAACCTGTTCTAAAGGCCAAAAAATAAGTTGTTTTAGCTAAAGATGACTCCTACACTGCCAATATTTATAAATAACTTATTGATCATTCCTTCATTTATGTCATTGATGTAAATCAAAAAGAACGAAGGTCCTAATTAACACTGATCTCTGACATTAACCAGATTCAACTGAATTCCATTTATAACACCCCTCTGCTTTCTTCCATCCATCCAATGAGCCAGTCTATCCTACACAACTACAGAGATAATCTTGTTAACAAGCTTTTTACATGAAGTCTTGTCAGATGCTTCTGAAAATCCAGATACACCAAATCTGCACCCTTCATCTACATAAGTAGTGACTTCTTCAAAGAATGTCACTGGTAAAGAGTAGCTTAAGAATTGGTGGTGTTGACTAACTGCCTTTCCTCTAGTTTGCCACTTCAAAATTAGGGATGGTTAAAGCAGATAAAGCTTTGTCTAAAATTCAAAAACAAATAAACAAATTATACATCATCATTACATTGAAACCTGGTTTTTAGTATTATAAGCCTTCACACTTACTGCTAATCAACTGAGGGGCTGTTGAGTTCTAGTTCTTCAAATGATACACAGAATATGACTTACAAGTAGTAGTTAACTAGTTTATTGAAAAGTATAATATTTTTTAATATTTATAATACAAAGTTTTTATTTTTAAAATTGTAAATTAAATGTTTAAATTGAATAATATGTAAAACAAAGTTAAATTTCAAATATTTATTAGTTACCTCATTAAGCTGTATTCTTTTGATTATTTATATTTTTTAAGCTTGAGTTTTTTGTAAGTTTTGTAAAATAAAATGTTTTGTTACTATTGTTTTCATGTCTATCATCTCAATGTAGTTAAAAGGAAAAGTAATTTTGAATATGTTAAACTACCCATTAAAAATTGATTCATAGTAAATTAGTTTCTTCTTCACCTTTGTAGGAGATATTCCAACTTGTCTTCCAGAAGAATACCAGAGTTTTGGATGGAATCTGACAGTAGCAAATAGTGATAACATTAAGTATTGTGGTAGAGGGTACACAGGTATGTGCTCAGGACTGATTATCTTAAGTATGTTCTACACTCAGATCATGATTCATATTGTAGATCTATTTCAATCTGAAACAAAAAACTAATAGTTATTTGTATGTAACATTTTTATGGGAAGTTTATGACAGTCACAAGTTCTACTATTTTCATGGTATTAAGTAAAGATACCTTTAAATTTAACTCGTTTAAAAATCCACAAACACTTGTATGTGTGTTTGTATAAATTGTAATTATACTTTTTGGAACCTATAATTTTATTTCAAATACAATTACCAAGTGTTATTTTAATGAAAATTAAAGGAGAATCTTTGATCACACGTACATAACTAAAAATTAGATTTGGGTAATTTACCCTGTTATATATGGGCAATGATTACATTGATTATTTTATTACTGTCATGTAAACTAAGTGGTTAATGGAAATTATGATTAAATCAATTAATTGATATTAATTTTTTCAGTTATTATTCTTTTCTGTTATTACAACTATCCATGAAATAATTGAAGTATTGCTATCATGTTTGTTGTCCAGTACAAATGTACATAATCGGCTTCGCCCGAATATAACCTTATAAGTTGTTGTTTTTCTTTATTTCTTTTCAGCTTTGGTGATTTTTGTTAATCAAATATTATTAGGTACTTGACCAAAATATGCCCAATTAGTAAATAATGTAACCTAATGCAAAAACCATGGTTACATAATATACCCATTCTGATAATCAAAGGGGCTGTTTTGTTTTCAAATTAGTGTTAGTTTATAATTTTACTTCCACATTTTACTTGGTAGGTCCATATTTATTAGGTTTCTAATTTATAAAAAAATAATATTTCTTCCATTAAAATTTTAGGGGTTCTGAGAATGATTAGCACTTTTAGTATCTGCCTTAACATTGCTCCATAGCTGACAGGCAGATGAGAAGTTATAAAGCTCTAACTGCTAGACTAGATTAGAATAACGGTGAGGTGTGTTACATTAGTGTGAGCTTCATATGTTTTATATATGATATTTTGTTTTTCTAACATAATACACAGCTATTGTTGAGGTGTATCACATTGTTTGAGCTAGATTTGTTCTCAAATAGTGTTGCGATAACACTGCATATTTCTCAAAGATATACATGTTGGCAGATGTACGTGTACTTCAAGAATTTACCTTAAACTTTGACATTTCAAAATTATTTTATACTCTCAAGTGAATGTATATAGATGTCCTTTGGTATTTAATATTTTGAAGATATTTCTTGGAATGTGTTTTGCTAAAGTAGAAAGTAAAGATCTAGTATTTTAAATCTCAAGTTCAGAGGATGGAACATAAATTACATGCATTGGAAAAAATACTTTCAAAATCAGCATTTATACTTGCATTAAGTTATTGGTATTATGACATGCAGACATACCACATGATTTTTACCTGCTTTAATGGCATAGAAATTTAAAAAACATTTTCAGTTATTTAGTTTCCATGCGGTAATGGTGGCAACATGTTGTACAGAAAGTCATTAATATTGCCTTGTTTCAGTTGCTCAGTTTCTTTATTCTCTGTAGTAGAGAATGTCTCATCTGTCCAAAGGGCTATTGCAATAATATGTATAAATGTAGCAACTGACCAATGCTGAGAAGGAAGAAAGATCAAAACATGACTCTGTTAACTATTCTAAAGAAAAAAAAGGTTTACCTGTTGAATTCAGACATAACCAGTTCTTTAACCAGTTTCTACTCGTAGATACTTAATGAAGACTACATTTAAGAACAACTTGTTTTAGTTCTACTGCAATTAATCGTGAGGGAGAGAAAGCTGTGGAGCTAGACATAACCTAGTAGAAATATATGTCCTTTTAATTACATAGGTACGCACATTGTGTTTTCTGTTTATTTGATATAATAATGATATTGTCCATATCTAGGTAGGCTCTTTATTTAACACTTGAAGGAACTCAGTAAAGTTATTTATAGTAGTATATTATTACCCTTATTTCTTGATCAAATATTGATCGAATTTTATTTGTGGGCTTGCCTATCAGATACTTGTTGGGAAATGTTATTACCTGAGTATACTGGCCCTAAACTAAAATCATTACTAAATAAAAATTACATAGAATTACACAATACCAACGTCATTTATAAAATAATGTGCAATAACTGTCCAGAATTCTACATCCGAGAAACCTGAAGAAAATTGTAAACCAAATTCACTGAGCATAATAAAAAAAAATCTCCCAGGTTTACCACCATTGCAACTCAAAACACCACAGTATATCTGTAGAAAACATTGTAATTTTAAACAAGGAACCAAACATCAACAAACACAAAATAAAGGAAGCTATCTTAATTGAACAAAACAGCCCTAGCCTAAACCAACACACTGGAGTTCCAAGATACCTTTACTAAGCTGTTAAGCAATCTCTGCTCATCTGACCTCTTTGTGCCATACTGCATGTATTCATGTGTCTCTGTAGACTACTTGTACCTGATGATGACATAATCTTGTCCAAATGTTGGATGTTTATATTAAAAATTTCTTCATTACCCATTCAAGCCAACTCCAAACTTTTATTTAAAGTTTGGAGTAGTTAAAACACATACTGATACGCTTGTGGATATAGTTAACAAAAACACGCCCTTGTGGCTTAGTACTAAGCCTGATGGCTTATAACACTAAAAATTGAGTTTCAGTACCCACAGTGGGAAGGGCACAGATAACACATGTAGTTTGTGCTTAACAAACAAAGACATGAGGATGGTTGAAACAGTGGCTGATCATCAAACTAGGAATTGATAGTGTCGAAAATTAAATAAATATAACTGATTTAAAATTAAGGAAAATTAAAGACATCAATGAACTTTAATTTGTAGAAATAAACTTGGGTACTGAACTGAATTTAAAACTATTGAATAATTGGAATGAGAATCAGGGTCACATGTTCAGCAGCTTAAAGGCTACTACTAGATAATAAAAAGACAAGTCCTCACAGTCTACATATTGTTTTTTCAGAGCTGAAATGTAATTTGCCTGAAAGTGTTAAACCTGCTTTCATAATCCACATTCAACCTACAGCTGACCAACCAGTAACAAAATCCCAACACTGGAATTTCTTCATGTGACAGTTGTTAAGTAACTTCACACTAAAATAGGTAAAGGATACAACTACCTTACAAAGTGCCTCATAACACCCTTGATTAACTTGTGCTATAGAGCAGTGGTTCTTGAACTTTAGAAACCCAAGGACCCCCTTCTAAGTTAAAACTTTTTTGTGGATATACCCCTAAATGTATCAGTATTTTTGTTTCTAAAAGTATATTCTGTGTACATAAAAAGCTGTATTCTAAAATTAAATGTTTTGTTTCATGTAAATTTAATTTAATGTAAAATACTTTTTATCCTATAAATTATATATTTTTATGAAATTTCGGACATAACTCACAGACACCCGAGAGTACTCTACAGACTCCAGTTTGAGAAATGCTGCTATAGAGAGTACTACCTATGACCAAATGAGCACAATACTCAATCTGGCCTTAACAAGTTCATAATTAAAACTCTAGAATAATATAATAGTTTTATTACTATATTAAATATATGGTACAGGAGGGCAAGATACATGACAATTCCATACCACGATATTTTAGAGAAATTTACACTTGAAAAAATATAGGCTTATAAGCATGAAACATTTCAATACAGAGTTTTAGTCTATAACTGTTGTAGCATGAAGAAAATTAAGTAATTAAAGAACATAAGAAGAATGTTAAAAAGTGAGATACAGTTTATTCTGATGATGAACAATAAAGAAACTTGCTTCTTTATCTCAAAAGAAACTATAGTTTTATACAAAGAGCTTAAAGTTCGAATTCTCATTTTTTATTTTTGTTTTTGTTGTTTGTGAGCAAAGTCACATTAGGCTATCTGCTGTGTCCACCATGGGGAATCGAACCCCAGATTTTAGCATTGTAAATCTGTAGACTTACTGCTGTCCCACCAGAAGACCATTTTCTACTTTTAAACACTATTTTCTTTCTTAGTAATAACAATTTATAACTAAACACAAACTACATTACACATTTTATTTATGTTTGCAAGATACTAACAATTTACAGATCATCATAATGTTTGGTATTTAATACTTCCTTTCATATTATATTTGTTGAAATTTGAAACAGGAGAAGTAAGAAGGCACTGTAGTCTCAAAGAAAAAAGTGTTGCTTCTTGGGAAGAGCCTGATTTTTCAAGCTGCTTATCAGAAGAGTTCTTACAAATCCAGGAACAGGTACTTTTAAACATTGTTATCGATTTCGTTATAGCAGTATGAAATCAAGTAAATGTATGTAGGTAACATGGGCATCTGCAGGGTGGGGTGGGGGGCAATTGCCCCTCCTGGAAAATGAGAAACATAATTCTCTCTTTATTTATTCACAATATGTATATGAATTTTTTATTCAATTCACGATTTCACACTACTCTGCCCCCTCCCACAAAAAAAAAACTGATGAACTTTGCCCCTCCCTGGAAATATTTCTGCGGATGACCATAGTAAGTAATGTTATTCAAATACTTGAATAGCTTACAAGTTGAGTAGAAGTGGCATCATCAAGTTCTGCTCATTTGAAATCAGCCTCAGTTTATCTTTTACAAAACTCCTTCTTTTCCTACTTGCTGTTCACCCTGATCTTGTCTAATTATCATAGAGTTGTTTATTATAACAGCAACATTACGTTTTGTAGAAGCATGGCATGCGATACCTTATGAGTACTCAAGTTTACTAGGAGTATGTTCTTTTGTGGAAGAGCATCAACCTGTGGAGTCTACACGTCTGCACAGACAGAAAATGTGAATATGTAGATGATAAACAACCAGTTATTTTTAGGATAATGTCTTTTAAAATAAGAATTTTGTTATATTCACAACAGGTTTATAAATACGTCTAATTTTTGTCTGTGGATAAATGCTACCCAAGGTATTTATAGGATATTTCAATTGTTGTATTACATACTGAACACTACTATTACGTATTTGTTAGCTATGTTAAACTTTAAGGGTGGACAGTTAGTTTGACATGTCACTGATATATTACAATCAGCTAAGTTACTGTTAAGTTCATTAAATCAAAAAATAAATTTATATGAGCTGCTTCTTCAGATAACAGTCAGTAACTGCTTACAATCCTGATTTAATTATAAAGAACCCAATTTCAATAATGTTTGGAGACAGCTTGAACATTTCTATGAGTTTTTGTACCAGATGATGAGAAAAGCTTATCAAAACATTTTACATTTATAATAAAGTTTCCTTCACTACCCATTCATGCCAAGCTTTATTAGCTGGTATCTATGTTCTAGTTCATTCACAACTTTAGAAATATGATGACATAATGTTTAGGGATAACAAGGGACCTATTGGTCCATCTAGGCTGTCCCATCCTCTAAACTATTAAATAAAAAAATATAACCTCAAAGCTACCCCTTATCATTCATATAGTTAACAAGCTTTCTCTTAAACTTACTTAAATTTACTGCTTCCACAACATCTAAAGGCAACCCATTCCAAAGTCCAACCACCCTGCTAGAAAAATACAACTGTCTTAGCTGAAGATAACTTCTTCCCTGCCAAAATTTATATTTGTGTCCCCCTAGTTCTACTATTCTCACCATTAAGTATGAGATAAAAGATGATGCATCAACACTATCAATTCCCTTAACAATCTTAAATACCACATTCAGATCCCCTCTAACTCATCTTTTTTTAAGATAAAACAATTTCAGGGATCTTAACCCTCTAACTCATCTTTTTTTTAAGATAAAACAATTTCAGGGATCTTAAACTCTCTTTATATTACAAATCCTCCATCCCACGCACCATTCTAGTAACTCTCCTCTGAACCCTTTCCAACAATTCAATGTTCTTCCTAAGATTGAATACAGTACTCCAAATGTGGCCTAATTTGTGACCTATACAATGAAATTATAACCTTTTTAGACTTGTATTCAGTATTTCTGTAGATTCAACCTAAATTCCTATTTGCCCTACCACTAACAACAGCTCACTGCTTGGATGGGCTTAAGAGACTGATCAACAACTACACCAAGATCCATTTCTTTCATAACACTGTTAAGGTTATGCACATCCAAATTATAGTTATAATTCAAATTATGATAACCCACATGCATTATCTTGCATTTATTATAATTGAAACCCATCTGCCATTCATTTGCTCAACTCACTAAATGATCTAAATCATTTTGTAAATCAGCAGCATCCTCTTCACAGCTGGCAACACATTTTAATGTATGACCTAACATTAGACCTTTTTAAAAACTTTAAGCTTTTGATATGTTGTATGAAATGTCTACTAAAGTACATTTACATTCTTTCTGGCATAACTTGATGACTTAACAAAGATACATTTTCAAACTGCAAAAAAAAGTGCAATTTTTTCTCCATTTTAGTCCAAACATATCTTTAATTTTTGATCAATCATAGACGACTTGCTTCTAATTGACAGGAAACCAAACTACTTAAATTACATAATAAGTTGCCCTGACATCATTGCATGACTGAGAGACAGACAGACGCTGTGTTTTATAGTATTAGATTTAATTTTTGGACATTTTAGATTCATGTAGTTTCTGAAGTCTAGTACTGAACTGATCTTCTAAGCTGTGCATGATCAGCTAAAAATAAGAAATAATTCACTAGAATATCATGATATTTAGTATTTCTTTGATTTACTAGGTATTACTAACATTATTAAATTTTTATTTCTAGTTTGAGAAGTTAACACTAGGCTACTTGGAAAATAACATATCATCCATTGCTGTAAGTTTGAAAAACTATTTGGAGACAAAGATTAAGACAATGCATTACAGAGAAGGAGCTTCTGTTCTGGATCTATTAAACAAATTGCACAGTTTTTATCAGCACAAGTTATTAACTCAAAAGGAAGTTATGGATACAACTGAGGTAAGCAGTTATTTCTATTTTATTTTTGGTACTAGTGTGGAAACTAAATATGTATGTGTAAACATTTTTATAAATGTTTAGTAATGTTGAAAATATTTATCTGTAAAAATGTAAATATGGTTTTATTGAAAATACTTTTTTTTGTAACAGTACAGAAAAATTAAAAGCTATATATACATATGTTGTTTTTTTTTTCAGACTTTGTTGGATATTGCTTCCCTCCTGCTGATGAACTCTCATGTCATCCATAAACAGTCAGTAAGTTTAAAGAAATATCTTTTACTATTCAATATACAACTACCTCATAATTGTAATTACTAAGAACAAATATATTTTCAAACTATGAATTTATATTCAGGTCCTGACAACAGGGGTGTAGAAAAAGGACCTTTCAAGATTAATACAAGTTATACAAGTAAAGAAGAAACTTTTCAAAAAAGTCAGTAAGTGTAGGGATGACTAATATCAATCCTTCAAAAAAATGCAAACAAGATAGTAAGTATGGCATTTGCATCATCCCTACTCACAAATGTCATCCCTTCCATCTTGTTTGCATTGTTTTTGAAGGATTGATATTAGCCATCCCTATATTTACTTCCTTTTTTTGAAAAGTTTTTCACTTTACTTGTTTCCTTGTTTTTTTTAAATGCAGTGTTTCAATAAATATAGGAAGGTTGTATTTATAACCAAGTTCTAAATACTGTGAGGTTCCAACTGTAATAATTATTGTTTATCTATTATTGGCTGGTAATTCCTGTTTCACCCTGTACTTGAGCTTTTTAAAGGAACAACAAATTCCTGTAAGAAAGCTAACTTCAAAGGCTAATTATAACATCATTTAACTAGAATTATATATATATATTTTAATTACTACTGGTTATTAATAATATTTATAAAAGCAAATACTTCTTTTGAAACTATGTCCCCTCAATGAAATTGGTTGATACCAATGTTTTTGAGTTATCACGTAATATAAAAGAAGAACAAGAAATTCAAACTTTTTGCTATGATATTTACAGACATTCCCAGAACTTGTTACTCAGTCATTACATTACATTTTATAAGAGGAAACATTTTATAGTATCATAAACTTCTTAGAACCTATTCAGAAAATATTTAAAATGTCATTTTGATGAACAGTTCAAGCCAATCCCTACATAGGCAATACTACAGCCTGCCTGATAAAAAAATAATAAAAAAATACAAATATTAATAGATAAGAAAATCGTAAAATAAAGTTTATCAATGATACAAAAACTATAATAATAATAACACAATTGTATTTTATTTTTACGGTTGTATATTTAATGAGCAAGCTTTCAACTCTTCTCTTGCAGCCATATTCAGACTGATGGGTAATAAGATCAAAGTGAATGAACAACATTTTTTTACAGAAACAATAATAATACTTTATTTATAATGTTAGAAAAACACATAGGTTCGAGAAGTCTTGATAGAAATGAATAAAAATCCTACAACACAGCACTTTTGAAAGGTGGACCTTTCTTCTTGAGGGGCAAACTTTATTTGTTATTACAATTACAACAGTAGTGAGATGGAATACAACATATGCACATTTACAAGTGGAAAACTTCATTACCCTTGCCTGTATACTATACTTACAAAGACAAACTGATTTGAAGACAATAAATAATTGTTGAATAAGTGAAGTTAAGGCTGATTGAATTATTTTTTAAAATTAATTTATCTGTATTTTGACTAAAGCAGACAAAATTGGTAATGTTATATCAGGATTTAGAAACAGCTTTGATGAAGTTACATAAACCAAAAAAAGAAATAGTGTTTATCCCCAACCTGAGAAATGTATAGTTAACCGCATAGGAGACAAAGATATCGAAATTAAAGAATAGATTAAATAATTGCCAATTTATATTTTTATTTTATTATTTTGAAATTAAAATGTAATAAACTTGGTGATTGTTTAACCTATTCTTTAATTTTTTTTATCCCCAACTGGTCAACATTCATCACTCTTTGTTCATATGTGTCAGAACTGACGCATATAACAAGCAAGCACATATACTTATGTAGAACTAGCATTGTTTCAGAAGACTGTTTTTACTGGTGAGCTTACCTTGTGTTGTATATCACTCAATGTATTTTATTATAATTTTTATCATATTGACCTTTCAGCCATGCCTGGCTTAACATTATAGAAGTTGCAATGACACGTCACACATGCACTCATGTTACAGTATCCAAGAATATAAAACTGGCCTTCACAAAGTGATCTATCTTTGTTGTGTTTAGTGGACTAGTATTGTGTAAAATGCAGTCACATTCCAGTTTTAATACATTATATATGTATATAAATTATAACTATTTAAAAATAAATTTCAGTTATTTTTCTTAAAACATAGAACAGTAAGTAAAGGATTATAGAAAACAATTATCTCTTCTAGTTACGAACTTTGAACTCTTTTGCTGCTTGTTTTATCAAATTTTGCATGGGAGTATGTGAAACTAAATATTTTTTTTAGGTTTTGTATATACATTTTAAAATAACCAAAAATTATAAATTACTATATCAGTACCACAGAATTTCACAATAATTTATCAAGCTCTGTAATTAAGCTGTATTTGGGGCTAAAAAAATATGAAATCTTAAAAAATCTTACTTTATCGTTTGAAATCAAACATCAAAACAACGAATTTGCCACCAGAATATTTTGAAAAAAGCTGAGAAAGTCATTAGGAGGACATTATGAGCTTTCAATTGGTTATTTACACGTCATAGTAGGTGTACGTAAGCAAGTCTTTCCAAAAATAGACAGAGGTAGGTGGGGGCCACTGTGTTTAATTCAGTAAATATAACAATATTTCAGCATACAAAAAAGATAGGGGATTCTTATTTTTCTTAATGATTATTTCTGTAATCACTTTGTTGTTGATTGTTGATGAAGACATCTGTTAATTTTTACCCTTTATAATGTTTTCACTGTACATGATGTATGTTACTCTATGTACATTGTTATGTGTGCTATACATATTATTTTGTGTATTATAGATACATATATAGAATGATATCTTGGACTACACTATGTAGCCTGCTCTTATTGTACAACCTGTTACTTTGCACACAAACATGTAACTGTTAGACGCACATTGTGTATGTAACTTACAAGATACATATACATATATTGGTGTATAAATACCATCAATGAACATTACTGTGTATTGCTCCCACTCCCAAGATTTTGGTATTCTGTTGCCTATGGGAACACCCTTTCAGCATGGTAGTACAAAACATTCCAAATCTACATAACAGTGCTTTAGAAGGAGAACATGTATATAACATCCCAAACCCATATAGCAGCGCTTTAGAAGGAGAACATATATATATATATACATACATATGTCCATGGCAGTAAAAGAGAGTGTACTTTATGTTAAATTAAAACTTTTTCTTTTTTTTCAGTATATGATTCAGATTCATCAGCTAATTTTAAACCATGGGCTTTCAAGAGGAGCTCAAGGTGCACCTGGAATTTTTCAGATGTATGATAGAGAAGCTTTTGGTGAGACATTAGAAATAAATGCTGCACTATTATGAAAAATAGTTATAGCCACTTTTATGTTCAATGAAGGATTTTATTATTACTATTTATTAAAACAAAATACATTAGAAAAATAAAGGATTATTATTATTCTACATGGATTGAAACTCGATTTTTCCGTGCAGAAACAGTAAATCAGATATCTTTGAAAGTGAATGAACCAATTATGGTTAAAGTTTTTACATGATATAGCATTCATTGGAAACAGTTGCATCCTGTTCTCTAAATTGCAGATTTCACAATCATCAGTCAGTTGTATGTGTGTGTGTGCATGAGCATGTATTCTTCAATGTTTGAACCCTAATACATTTATGTTAAATTTTCAAGTTTTAGATAAAATTTGCATGTGGTGTAGGTTAATTTTTTCAAATGATTTTTGAAATGGATCTCAGTATACTTATTACCTGTACATTAATATATCATTGTTTTGCATTTTTAATACAAATAAATCAAGTCCCTTATTAAAAGATAACATTATATGCATCAGTATTATCAAGAAGTTGTGTCTTGATTTTTCAATCTAAAACTATAACTTCATTGTATAAACATCAACTAAATCTCTTCTTGGATTTTTGTAATTTAATCAGAACCACATTCATCCTTAAATATGGATGATAATCTAACAGTAATGCAAAACTATGTCAATTATCGATGAATGTAAAAGAAAAAGCACTGTACAGCAATGTTCATTATATATGTCAGAATTTAAAAGAAGATTCAGGTAGATATTTCAACTTGTTCCAAAAAAATCAGAAAGTTCCAGTGATCTCCCCCATCTGTTTTGAAACTTGTTTGAGGGTAACGTTTTGTCCTCCTTACATGTGTGTGTGTGACTACACTACCAGATTGAATCGTCATCTTCAACCAAGTTTCAAAAAGACGAAGTTTATTTCCATTTTTAAGGCAAATTTGAAAACAATTGTTGATTTACTTTTAAGTCTTACAAACTGTGAAAGTGATGGAGGAAGGATGGCATATTCTGAAGTTTCCAAGCTTTCCTGAAATCCTGAAAGGTTCCAGTACCACAACCAAGCAGGATAACATGCAAACAAATAGCCAGACTGTTTCAGGCAAGCATCCTTGGCTAACTGATGAGCTAGAGGTCAGCTATAATACCTTCTTAATGTCTGATGCTGAACATTGTAAGTCACCATATATTTTTTTAATCTTATTTATTGAGCTATTTACTCACTATTACTTTTGATAATATGCCCATGCTTGCAATTAACTGTATAGTCTAGGAGAGCCATTTAATAATCTCTTCAAGTCTTTATTGAGATTAAGCATTTTCATATAGCTATTACAAAGTATTCTTGTGATTAGTTTCCTATGTTTTCTGGTATCTTTTTTATATTAATTTTATGTTTGATGGCATCACTTTTTAATTTTAAGCAGCATAGATGTCTAAATGACAACAAAATCATACAAAAATTATTTTAAAATCAAACCTACAAAAGATAATTGATGATAAACAATGGCATAATTATACAACATAAAGAATTATTATACTATTTGATGTCTTCATCAACAGTTTTTAGTATGAAAGAAATGTTAGAAATAATCTATCCTTTGTTATTTTGCACTCACCAGAGTTAAATGGATTTTGTCAGTAGACAACAAGAAAAAAGTAGTGAAATCATTATCAGCATAATTATAATGTTTTACATAATAATCACTTAGTTATTAACAGATAATTTTTTGTTATTCAGTGAATGAAAGCATAGTCACAACAGTTGTGTTCTACAAGAATTTGTCAGTCTTCCTTCCACCACGTTTCTTAATTAGAAAAGGGTAAGTAAAGGCTTCGTAACTTTTAAATTCAAATGAATGAACATAACAAACACTTTGGATGTATGCATAAAACAATTAGAATTTCAATGTGAAGTCATGGGTATGCTATAAATATACTTTAATGTTAAAGTACTTTTTATTTTTCACAGTCAGTATTATCTGGATGTTTCCTTCCAAAAATGTAAATATCCTCCATCAGTTATGTTATAATAATGTCTGTTGATATTATAATTGTCCAGTTTGCCAAAAAAAAAGAACTATTGGTAAAATGTGCAAATTACAGTAAGTTTGCACAACTATAAGTCATACATGTATTAACAAAACTATAAAAATGGCTGCTTCCTTTATGGCATGAAGCAGTAGGCCTATCCTTATGAAATTTGTTATAACAACAGAATACTATTCATATATTATCAGATACTTGCAAAAAATTTGCAGACAAATTAGTACCTTTTTTTTGCAACAGTACTTCTTCAAGTACAGAATTTCTAGAATAACACAAAAAAATTCTAATTGCAGACACTGAAATCTACAAGTCCACTTGTCTTAGGCTTAACAGTTGTTAAGCTTTTATTAAGTATGGCCTGTATTCAATAGAGATAAATTAACATTGCAACTTGTTTACATGTTCTGCTTTAGTTTAGTTAGGGCTAAACTTTACCTTACTTAATACTATCAATAAATAAACTTATAATGTTATTCTATGACCTAATGTTATACCTTTTTAAAAACATTGATAGGCTTTATTATGTTGTTGTACAAAATGTCTACTAAAGTATATTTTACATTTGTTAAAATGAAGTGTGCACACATTTTCAGGACAGACAAAACTGAGTATTATTATAATAGTTTTTTTTTCTTGGTATTTTCCATAGATAAGTCTTGTGTTTATAAAATATCTATCTTCTAGATTTATTGTTGAGATTTAGATTTACGTATCTTATACTTATTACTAGGACATACATGTACTAAAAAAAACTGTCACTGAATTTTAGTTATATTTGTTGATGAATTTTTTTGTAGGTTTTATATCTTAAATTTATGAAGGTTTCTAATTAACCACATCCACATATAAAAAGCAATTTGATAACATAAAACTAACCATGAATCATTGAATAGATTTATGTGAACTGTTTCTGCTGAGGTCTTCACAGAGTCCATAATGTCATCTAGAAAACTAGAAAGAAGGCAGGAGCACTCCATATGAAACTATTCAACATGTTAACACACTAGCTAAAACTTTCTTTAAAAGTGCACTTTGAATCCCAGTGAGATATGGCTTTCAATCAATTAAAACAAATAAAACAATTTTACTAATCCTAATAAACATTTCTAAATGACAGCACTTTCTTCATCAGGAGTAAATATGTGTAAAAACTGAAAAAACTTATGTACCTGTCTACCAGTCTTATAATTGGTAATTTTAGTCCGTCATTGTGATTATAACCTTTTCTTTTTGGATAAATATACTGTTGCGTCAGCGAGGTCATGTGACTAGCATCACGCCACGTTTTCTAGAAATATCCTGTTCCTTCAAGAATGCCCTAGCATTTACTAGATATGTGTTAGTCTTGTATAT
>NW_013669643.1:20899-27283 GCF_000517525.1 Limulus polyphemus
AGAAGTTCGTTGAGAATTATAGCGTTTGTTACAGAGTGACTGTTGAAATTAAGTGTATCGTAAAGTTGTATTTGGAAAGAATAAACCAGTTTTATTTAAGAGAGGACTTGTGTCGCTGAAGTTTCGTCGGAACGAATTTATGGAAAATTAACTAACGAACGGAGATGTAACAATACAAATTTTATGGTGCATTTGCTTTTGTCCATTCATTTGCTTCTGATGAAGAAAATGGGAGAACCAAATATTGAAAGCACCCAAATCTCATATGAACTTCTCAAGATATTTGATCTCATTTATATTACAATAATACATACTAGTAAACTGTATGCTCTTCTACAACTTCTATAACTGAACTTTTGAAAAATAATGTATGGTTCTTGTGGAGTATGAAATGACTTAATTTTATTGTAGCTGATATATGGCAACCAAAATAAAGGCATTTTTTTTATCAGATAACTTTCTAGGAAGCACTTCTTCATGTTTGAAAGATGCACAAGGGCTGTAAACAGCTCCCATCAAACAGTCCACAGGGCTGTTAATGGTCTAATGGTATATCTTGATTGTTTGTTTACAAAATTGTACAATAAAAGTTAATTTGTATCGACTGAATATTATTGTTTTTCTATCAACAAAACAAAGTTTCACTGGCTAAACTGAGACATCTTAACAGCATGCTACTAACCTATGATGACCTCGGATCAATATTTGATGTCTCTATACAACAGTACATAGTATTAAAGTATTGGTGTCATAGTAGCCAACAGTATCACATGAAGTTATCTGTCAGCTTGTCTGTGTATAGAAACAACAACTGATCGCATGGCCAATGACATGACAAATAATAACAGAATCCAAATTCAAAAGTATTTATTTCTTGACAACAATGAAAATACCAGTAGTGGGCCCTAAACAATGGGCATCATGAAAGATTTGCAAGTCTTTTCAAAACTTATTTTATGGGCACTTTAGAACATCATTGTGACGACACCCTTCAAACATGAAAGTATTGTAGAAAGCTGTTTTTTAGGATCCTGATTAATTCTAGGACTGTAGTAGTTACTAGAAATCTAAATGATTATCTCGATCACATAACTGGTTGAGGTCACACTGATATTCATAATTAATTAATTACTTTTTCTAAATATTTGAAAGTTTAGCTGGGTATGTTTTATCAGTGATGGTTAATGTAATGGTTTGTTTCAGTGATCGTGATATTGAGAGTCAGTTGTGTTCCTCTATAATGGCAGTGGGTATAAAGTCTGGACACCAACTGATTGGGCTTGAGTCAAATGATGTAAAAGTTCAAGCAGCTCTGAAGAAAAAAGCTTCTGTAAATGTAAGTAATTTCATAACAAGATACAAACAAATGATTACTAGAAAACTTCTGAGCCCAACTTTATAAATGCATCTTCTGTATCTCTTACTTTATATTGCATTAAATCTGTAATTTACAGTTACATATTATCTGGTTTTTGTACAAGAGTTCACATAGGATGAGTAAAAATGCCTGAGTCTCAGATGTTCAATCTAGAAATGCCAAAAAAATATTGGATGTGGTTCATCTAGGATGAGTAAAAATGCCTGAGTCTCAGATGCTCAATCTAGAAATGCCAAAACAATATTGGATGTGGTTCATCTAGGATGAGGAAAGATGCCTGAGTATCAGATGCTTAATCTAGAAATGCCAAAACAATATTGGATGTGGTTCATCTTGGATGAGTAAAAAATACCTGAGTATCAGAAGCTCAATCTAGAAATGCTAAGACAGTATTGGATAGTTGTGAAATTTTATTTCTATAAAAATTGAAGGATTAAATGTTGAAAAAAAAAGAAAACTTTCAATCTGTTAAGAAATATTTATAAGTTTTTAAAATTTTCATATGAATGCCTGAAAAAGTTTTATCCTATATTAGATCAGAACAAGCATGGCATGGTTCTTAACTCATCATTCATGACCCAATATTATGCTTTAATGTAGAATTGTGTTAGATAAGCATCTTTTGTGTGACTGAAAGAATAATGAAGTTTGACATGTTATGAAGCTTTCAAACTTACACTTAATCATTTTCCTGAAATCCTATTAAGAAATAATGTATTAATGTCATTCTTTTTCCTGTCCTTTTGTACCTTATTTTGTTAGATTTTACTTTTACCTGCAGACAAGTAAAACTGCAGTTATAAAGAAAATTATTAATAAGAATATGTACTTGAGGAAAGAAAACACAGGTAATGTGTAGACAGATTTATCTCAGGCTACATCTATGAATAGATTGCAAATTTTGCAATAAACATTGATTTGTGTGATTGGCTGCAGAATATGTTAATGCTGAGCACAATCTTTATGTATGTTTCATTGTTATCTTTATATTGAGAAATCAATTTCTCAATTTATACAGTACAAGAAGGTTTTCAAAGGGTTTCACATGTTCTACAAGTAAGATTCTTTAAAGTATGGCAAATGCTTTAACTTTAAGATCATTTTCCAGTAAAATCAGCAGAGTAAGATAAAGCTAAACTTCTTGAAGATATTCCTTTACAGTTTTACAGGAAAAACTGTGTTATAACAAGTTCCCTAATTATACATAAAATTTACATGACTATAATTTAAGTGATCCAAGTGCAGACTATTTATATTTACAAGTAAATAAACTATTTATAAATATTTTTATTTTGCTTTTGTTCATTTCCATCTAATCAACCAGTGCATCATTAATGAAGAGCATATGGAATTATTTTGCTGAAAAAAAAAACGAAAAATGGGTAATCTTGTGTTTTGTGGTGTATTTGGTTAATGTTACAGACGAATACAATGAATGATAATAATTTTTATACAACACTTCCATCCTTTTTGTCTGTGGTACTTGATCCTCCCCCCCACACACATGTATGTATGTCAATATACATTTTGTACAACACTTTCATCCTTTTTATCTGTTATACTGGATCCTCCCCCCCCCCACCACACACACACACATGTATGTATGCCAATATACAAGTACAATTTGCCACTATTACTAAGTGCTAACATAGTACAATGCTGGACCAATAATTGACTTACAACAACAGATGGAAGAAGACATCCTCCAATAATATGAAATCTACAAAATGGTATTATTCAGACTCACAACACCATGTAGAAACCTTGACATGCCAGGAAGTGCCAGCAGTGAGATTTTTAATCTACTGTACTTTATGGATGCAGGTAAAGATGTGTATGTGGTATTTTGAATTTTTTCCATGCATCTCCAGGGGTGTACCTTCAAGTTTTAAAAACATTTGTCAAAGGCAATGTTGGTAGACAAAATCAGTGTTACCTTAAGTAAAAAAAGGCATAAGGAACCTGAATGTCCTTTGACTGAGGCTGCTTTGAACATGCCTGGAATTTTTGTAAACCGTATACTGCATACAGCACACTCACATTCAACTGCCGGAGGTTGACTGTACCCTATATGGTGAATCAGCAGTCCATGGGTTAAAATAAAGATGTATTTAATAGATTCATATAAACATACTACTGGAGATTTTATAATCCGTATTCCCTTATCTATACAAAAATAATCTTTAATAAGAGTATAAATAACTAAGAGTGAAACATAAGCAAACGTGATGTATAAGTATAGAGATTTTTTTGATATATGATGTTTCACACATGTAAATGTGTTCTTCATAGTTCTAACAAATGGGTTTTAGAGATTTCTAAAGTTACTATTATCTCAGGAAAAGGAAAGCGATTATAAAAGTAATACTTTATGACACAAAATAAGCATCTGGTAAAAAGAATAAATTTGCATTTTTTGTTTGTAATATTGTTGGTTGTGACATTTAGAAGAGTGATCAAATTCTAATGTGTGCCTCCAAGACTGAACTAAAATATATTTATTTAACTCTAAAGGTAACAGCGTAATGCTACAGAAACAATGGCTAATTTTCTTTCTTTATATACCAGTATCACTTGTTAAGTTTTGGACAAGGGTAATAAGAATTAAAGTAGGTTTGATACGATTCTTTAACTGGAATTTTCTTTTAATATCTGGTCATATTAATGATGCTGTTTTGTTTTGTTTTATTATCAAACTGTAGGTTGGAGCAAGTAATCTATTTTGTGGTCTGGCATTTTTTACAGATGGGTAAGTTTTGTTTTCTAAGACACAGTAGATCTTTTGAGCTATTGTTCCTTGACTGTTAATCTTATAGGGTAATTGAAAATGACTCGCATATCTTACTATAATGGACATAGTGTGTATATATGTATCTATCTATGTACGTGACCAAAATAATAAATACAATGTGGCACCATAAACAAAAATCCATTGAAAATTTAAGATTCAGAAAATTAGAAAAATAAGTACGGTATGTGCAATAACCATTTCTAGCACAGATCTCATTGTTAAATAAAAGTACTCTCCTTACAACAAGAACAGAATCTTCACTAGGAATGTACATGAGGGTTTGATTATATCTTTATTGATGTAATTTGTAAATATAGTAATGGAGTTCTTAAAAAGAAACTGTTTAGTTTTCAGTAAATGGTACCACTTTTAATATATAAAAACATTACAGTTTATATCAGCACAATTTGAACACTTTTCCCAGAAAAATCCTTTTTTTAGAAAATGTTAATTGTTCTACATTTTTGTCAATGAGGTATGAATACTACAATTAATAATTACTAGCACAACAGCCAAACTTAGATGTGTACTTTAAGAAGTAGTAATTTAGTTCACACATGTGTACACATACATAAACCCAAAGAATTAAGAATAAGTTAAATTTTGAAGTGTCACAAATTCAAATCATTACAGCAGTTGTGAAAGATAAATTACCAATTTTACAGATGTTTGCATAGCTACCATCTAGATATCTTGTTCAAAACACTATCTATTGAATAATATAGTTATTGGTAGATACCCCACAGATATGCGTGACAGCATCAGGTTCAAACAGTAATTTAAAAATATCAAAAAATAGTGTAAGGAAAATAAGAAACTAACTTAAGTTTCACAATTGAGGTTTGGGCATGTATTTCATCATATATTACATAATTTAAGGAAACTAAGACAATCTGTTAATAATATTATTAGTACCCATTTTTCCTTTCATCCAAATGAGCAGCTGAGAAAATTTGATTGATTTGTAATAGAGGCTGTTTGTTTTAAAAGAAATAGAATATGTTGAACTAAATACAGCTGAAGAGTGAGTTTTATAGAAACATGATTTCTTTATATGATACTTTAGGCATCTCAAAATACATTTATGGCATTACATAAATCACTTTAAATATGTCTTTAAGTATTAATAAACATCTACAGGTGTATTCCTATTCCTGCTTCTCCAGGTCATGGTATGGAAGTTTTAAAATGTAGATTTTGGGATTAAAAAAGCTGTAATTGCTATTTCAGTTGAAAAAATTAGCTTAAAAATTATCACCGTTGTAGTGTGATGTGTATATGAAATTGCTTTATTCAATTAAGAACAAAAATATAATTTGTAAAATAAATTGAGAAATATTACATTTAGAACTGATGAAAATAGAATCCCACCCCTCACAGTGCAGCTGTTCCACTTCTTATATGGTGCAGCTGTTCCACTTCTTATATAGTGCAGCTGTTCCACTTCTTATATAGTGCAGCTGTTCCACTTCTTATATAGTGCAACTGTTCCACTTTTTATGTGAAATTTAAGTACTTTATAAACTGTGTATCTTAAGAATTCATACTAGTGCTATAAGGTAACTTGATACTGAATCATCTACCAGGATTCAAATCCCAAACAGATAACTCTCATACTGATCATTAAGTACACAATCTACAAATCAAACAGGGCTTACCCTTTGACCTATAGTATAGTATTCAACAACTGCCAGCACCTTTAAACTACCAACACACAACTAGATGCACTCTGGCTGTCCTGCAGCCAATTAGAAAATCACATACATATGTTACATCAGACCTTGGGAGTGGAATGAAATGACACACTCTAGCTATCCTATAGCTGACTATAAAATCACACGCCAATCCTATATCTCATTTCAAAATACATCTGGAGTCAGAGTGTGTCGTGTAAGTGTGTCATCCCATCCCAAAGGTCTGATGTAATGTATATGTCATTTTGAAATGAGATATAGGATTGCTGGAGTCAGAGTGTGTCGTGTAGTGTGTCATCCCATCCAAAGGTCTGATGTAATATATATGTCATTTTGAAATGAGATATAGGATTGCTGGAGTCAGAGTGTGTCGTGTAGTGTGTCATCCCATCCCAAAGGTCTGATGTAATGTATATGTCATTTTGAAATGAGATATAGGATTACTGGAGTCAGAGTGTGTCGTGCAGTGTGTCATCCCATCCCAAAGGTCTGATGTAATGTATATGTCATTTTGAAATGAG
>NW_013669643.1:27999-33532 GCF_000517525.1 Limulus polyphemus
ACAGAAAGGGTATAGGACTGAATGTCTTTTAGAAATTTTATTGCACTGTCTTATGCTGTTACAAATATACAAAGAAAAAGTGTTTCACTTTAACCATGGTATAAAAGTGTGAACTAATACTCTTGTCTTATAGGGGTGGGAGTTTCATACATGATCACTAGACACTTATTAATATTTTAAGGACTACTATAACTTTTAAACCCAAAATTCATCGAAAGATTTTGTGCCTTTATTTATTTTCATTTATAATTTCAAGGTTTAAGCCTCAGTACAGTTTTATGGTTAAAAATCTTTTTAACTTTATTATTATTAGCATCATGTGTTATATAAGGACAGTATCGTATTTTTTGGTGTATAAGACGCACTCCCCTTGTTTCTTGATCGAATCTGTTGTTATTTGTGGGTCTTCCCATCTGATACTTGTAGGGAAATAAGTTTTATCTGAAAATACTACAGGAGGCATTAAACCTGATATTCTTTTTTTTTATAAACTTATGTGTTATACGCTCAATATCATAAATGCTAGAAGGAAGTAAGGAGTATCTGCTTTGTTTCATCTCTAAGCTCACTATAAACAGATGAATATTTTAAAATAAGATTTACAGCTAGAGACAAAGAGTCAAAAAGATAAGATAAAGAGGTTAGGGTAGAAAATAGAATGGTATGCAAGTAGTACATTGGACAACTGCTTGTTTATGCTAGTTTTGATTGTTTTTTTCCCTGATCTCCATCATATCTTGGTCCCCAATACATCAAAATAGGATCAAATTGCAATTCTGTTTTGGGGGGAATAATATTTTAATCCACACTCTATTTCCTGATAAGCTTAGTTCACTTCTAACTTTGCTGTCCCTTCTATTTTGCTTCCATTTAGCTTGGTTTTGAAATGTTGTATGTATCTCAGGAATGAAGTAGGCCACTAGACTGACAATCTTGAAATATGGTTTATTTTTTTGTTTGTTAATTTCTAAGCACCATGGCTAAAGGGTTATCTGTACTGTTCTCATCATCAGTATCAAAATCTGATTTTTTTTAATGTTATAAGCTCTCAAACTTACCACTGAGCCACAAGGGGGCTTGAAATGTAATTAAAACTATGATTTACAATTTCTGTCCCCTTTCACTCTGAATTATAAGTTGTCTAAATATTTAACATTGTACTATCAAATTAATTTTGTTTAATCTCTCATTTTTTTTCAAGTTATAAGGGTGACTCATTAATGATGAATTTTTCATTGGTGTAGTATGGAAGTTTGAAACACTGGATTTAAATTTATCCTGTTTACATTTACAAGTGGTAGTAACTTCCATATCTGAATCTTTGCTAGTGTACCTTTTAAATTCTTGGACCACAACATTTTAGGATTGACACAAAAGTATAAGTTATTTTTAAAGAATTATAGTTCCCTAAAATATACTCTTGTGTATTAAGTAATTAAAATGATATAGAAATAAAATCTTCATTTGACACGTACTTTTAATGTATCTGTTTAGTGGTGGAAAAAGCAGTTTCTTTAAGATGTGTACAAAACTTTGCAAGATTTATATATATAGACACACACACACGTATAGAAATAACAAACGTTCAGACAGTTTAACTAATTTTGTGCATCTCATTTAACCATGTAAAATCCATTTGTGAAAAACTAACTTACTATTTTATTATGTTATCTTGGGATGCAGGGATATTAAATGAGTCGGGTAAACGGCCTAGGAAGATTACCCTTGAAATATGTTACTGTTACTTATGTATAAATTATTTTAAAAGTAAAACTGTACAGTTATGTATGACAAATATGGTAATGACTCCGTTGTGTGGAATGTTTTGTGAATTTGTTTTGAGATGCTAGCTAATGTAATGACATGCTGACCTAGTTTCTTACAGTATCCATTTGTTTGATTTCATTAAAAACTTACTGGTTCTTCATTATTATGATTATTTAGGTTCCCCATATTCATGAAGGGTTTGATATCATAGTTGGTGTTGGGTGTGCTTTATGTATATGCCTGGTACTAATAACAGTGTTAATTTTGCTGATATGTTGGAGGTAAGTGTTAAATTCTACTTTAACGTCTTCAGCTTAACATGTAAATAAAAAAATAAAGTATTGAATGCTATACATGTATACATTATGGAAATAATTTATTGACACACATATCCATCATAATACTGTGTGTTTACCATAATAAGTTTTTTTATTTGTCTGCATAAAAGAATCATTATCAGATGACTACTTGATTGACTTGAGAAGTAATAAAACACTACTTTTATTATAGGGATTCAAAGTAGTGAAGCTAGAAATCTGCGGAAATTCCCAAATACTTAAAGTGTTTTGGTGTAGATTTTTAACACCCTTAGCATGTTGGAGGCCTTCCCAAAATTGAAGATAATTACTACTAAATTCTAGGAAATATATGTATTAAATAAAGAAGACATAGAAAGGCATACTTAATTTTTACAAACAAAAACAAAAAGATGGACATTTCTTTCTACATAAAGAATTTCAGTGCTTTACATGAAAATCAAGTGTTTATTTAAAACAAATCAGAAGACAGTAGATCCTTTAGACTTATTAGAATATTGGGGTGATTGTTTTAGAAGGTAGCACTTGATCTACCTGTAATACCGTGACAAGTTTCCATTAATCTAAAAGTGTTCTAGTTCATGACATCAGGACTTACAAAATATGCCCTGCCAGCACACTGGTCCTCAGACAGATACCTGTTTTCGAACATCTCTAACCCTACATCTAGATATTTGAGACAGGCAGGATCAGCAGCATTAGTTTGCCAATACTGCTCCAGGATAGATGCATTTTCCTCTTCCTCCTGTGTAATTTTAGTGGCCTCTGCTTTTGCATTACCGCATAGTCCTATGGCCCTATACATCCTCATAGTAGCCTATCCAATAAACCCTTGTGACAACCAAACATGATTTGGTACAAATTGCATTGCCAACCCTTGTCCTGACTACTAAATCTGTGTACTTTTCTCACTTCCACTTATGGGCAGCACCAGTAGTATCCTACTATGAGCTTGTATTGAAACTTATGAAATGAACATCGCAAATAATTCAGTTCTGGTAATCTTGCCTGACGTTTTGTAAATTTTGAAATCATGAATGAATAAAATATCAAGAAATATATTTTCTGCCAGTTTTAAATTCCACGTTTTCCTAGACATAATTATCACAAGTTAACCCTGGATGGTTGCATGTTGGTTGTGAACCCTAGAACAAAAATTTGTGTTTGTTTTTTTTGCGGTATTTATTGGGAGTACTATAGTGATTTGATTACTTATAAATGTTTTGGTGGCACAGTTAAATAAAAAAACACACACTTAGAATTAATTATTTTTTCAAAGTGCTGTTACATTTTACTTTTCAGGAAGATAAGAGGACCTCTAACAGCTTTGAAGATTCAGTCTTGCTTTGCTGTACTTGGAGCTTACAGTAGTTTTATGGGGGCTTTACATGAATCATTGCACAAGGTACTATACTGTAGGTTCTTTGGTGAAAAAAATACAGAAATTAATTGTGATTTTTATATCTATTCTACTCCCAAGAATATTTTTGTGCCATGATTTTTTGCAGCTGTGAATATAATCTTTCTTTTCCTTTGCCACTAGATTGGGTTTCTGTTGAGTGCTTTTGCCACAAACGGAACCACTCTTATTTTGGGATCTCCTGATACTACTTAATTATTTTACTCTGCTTTACCAAATATATATATAGTAAATATTTGCATGAATTACTTCAGTACATTTAAAACAGGGTGTTTTCTGCTTAACTTTGCAGTAAATATTTTTAATCTTAGTAATATATGAGTTACCTATATCTTTTAAATAAACTATATTAAGAATATGCGGGATAATGTATGGATAGTATCTTCATTCATTAGTAGTAATTCAGCAGAGTATTATATCAAAGTATATTATAATATAACAATCTGATACAGCATCGGACTAAAAGCTTATTATCACCTATAACTAAAAAAGAAAAGTTATCACACACTGTAATTTTTATGCTTTTTGGAGTGTTTTTATTTTCCACAATGATCTTGGATTTGTAATACATACCCTTCTCTTTTGTTTTACTCTAAGTAGAAAATCAAACAAGCTTTGTGTCTGTGTATGTTTAGTAATAGAAGAATGTTGGTAATTGTTTGATATGATGATAAAGAAACAGATGCAGCTGGTTGTTGATCGGTATGCAATAAATATTACATCAAAACAAGACCAGTAATAATTTTTATCACACCACTCAATACATATTTCGAGTAAGAAGAGTATAATAGCATTTCAGCTCTGCTTTATCTATTTTACATGCATCTGTATTTTGTTTTTCAAATCTACATTATTGAAGATATAAACTTGAGTCAATCATTTTTGATGGTTTGACGTCAGGCATATTTATCCAAATTTGTTTTATTCAGAAAACGTAAAGCTTCAAGCTAATAAATTTGACATGCATTTTGGAGTTTTTTATTAATCTTCTATCTTGTTTTGTTTTTCCTTTTTAGGAGTACTACCCACATGTTGTTTCCCTTGTGATGTTTTTCCTGTTAGCATCTATCTGCATGCAGCTCTGTATGGGACTTACAATTTGTATGGAGTTTGTGGAATTGAAGACCATACAACATTTAGAACAAAAGATTGCTGCAATGGGATGGGGTGAGTGTACAAGTCATAACTTATTGTTAATTTAAAAGAAACATTAATGTAATAATTTAATTACAAAGAAAATAAATTATTATTCCAGTTATGTAGGAACACGGATACAAAACATCATTAAATTGGGTAATGCCATTAAGTGCTAGAAAAACTGTGAAGAGTAACAGGAGAAGGTAGGAGCCTGTCGTCATAATTTCGGGCTGTAATGTGTTAGTAAAGAACATTGAACATGACTGACTCACAGACAGAAAAGTCACAAGTCATAGGAAGCAGTTAAATGATAACAATGTAATTATCATTAGAAAAATAAAAATTTCAGGTTTGAGTAAAAGTACGATAATTTGTTCATTTTCACAATTCAGTAAAATGCATGTTAGTATTGTTTTCAAACTAAAACACCACGACACTGACTTACATAAATCTATGAGATTATTCTTCTTCTCCAGTCTTTCTATTTATTTATTTATTTTCTGACTTCATATAATATCTGACTTCAGTTTGTGTGTAGCAGTCATATGTTACAAGTATGAAAAAATATTCAATACTACATATAAAATATTCAGTTCTACATATAATATAAAATATTCGGTACTACATATAATATAAAATGTTTGGTTCTACATATAATATAAAATGTTCAGTACTACATATAATATAAAATATTTGGTACCACATGTAATATAAAATATCCAGTTCTACATATAATATAAAATATTGAGTACTATATGTAATATAAAATATTCAGTACCACATGTAATATAAAATATTCGGTTCTACATGTAATATGAAATATTGAGTACTATATGTAATATAAAATATTGAGTACTATATGTAATATAAAATATTGAGTACTATATGTAAT
>NW_013669643.1:34334-44165 GCF_000517525.1 Limulus polyphemus
TAATATAAAATATTAGGTTCTACATGTATTATAAAATATTTCGTACTACATGTAATATAAAATATTAGGTTCTACATACAATATAAAATATTCGGTACTACATGTATTATAAAATATTTCAAACTACATGTAATATAAAATATTAGGTTCTACATACAATATAAAATATTCGGTACTACATGTATTATAAAATATTTCAAACTACATGTAATATAAAATATTACGTTCTACATACAATATAAAATATTTGGTACTACATGTATTATAAAATATTTTGTACTACATGTAATATAAAATATTAGGTTCTACATACAATATAAAATATTCGGTACTACATGTATTATAAAATAATTCGTACCACATGTATTATAAAATAATTCGTACTACATGTAATATAAAATATTTGGTTCTACATACAATATAAAATATTCAGTTCTACATACAATATAAAATATTCGGTACGACATGTATTATGAAATAATTCGTACTACATGTAGTATAAAATATGTATTACTACTTGTAATATTACTCTTTTACCAATAGTGTGAAGGTATGAAATACATTATCAAGAAGTAGAAATACTCTTCAAACATTTTGCATGATTATGGTAACTGAAGACTCGTACTTTGCCTGAAAGACTATATGAAAGCAGATTTATTTTAGAATGGAAATAGTCTTAAACTTAACATTAAGATGTCTAATATGTTTAACATATGTACATTTAAATGCTGTATAGTTATCCTATTTATAATGAATCAATCAATCTTGATCATATACAGTATAGATAACCTTATCGTTATTAACCCCAACTTCCAGAAAGATCTGTATGTGTAGCTTGTAGTTAGACATTATACTACGTATTGTTTACAAAATAGTTTTCTTTACTTGCCTCCTTTCACCGTATCCTTCTTCTGTCACTTATTGTTTGTTAAGTCTCGTGCTGTCTTTTATAGTTTATTTATTAGCTAAATAAGAATAGTATAAATTCTAAAATTTGAATCACTGCTTTATATTTTTATGACTTTCTTTCAAAAGCTGTGCCTATCATAGTTGTTGGAGCAACTCTTGCAGCACAAGTCTTGGAAGGCTTTGATCTAGACAGGTGAGTTTATTTAATAAGTACACATGAAAGAAAACATTAAATATAGATGTAAGCAATAAACAAAGCTATATGAATAATTTTAATGATGTTGAAGCGCTTGGATAAAAGTTGATTAGAAAAGTGTAAAATCTCTAAGACTATTGTACTTGTTTTAACTTATGTTTTAACTTGTGTTATGTATTCAAATTCTGCATGTTTCAGTTTACGTGGAAGTGTCTGTGGATTATTTTAGTATGGATAACAAAACTATTTTGAATTATGTAAATAATTTTCCAGTAAAATAATAAAAGGTGAGTGTTACTATTAGAGATTTTTAGTACATGTACTTAGATAAAATGATAATAAGTTTATAAAAGCATAATTTACTTATGTTATGGTACATTCTTGTACAGTCTTGACTTAAATAACTAAAAATTTGCTGGTAAAATAGTACATCTTGGATATGAAACATGAATTTGTCAAACATGTCAGTTGTTGTTCATATAGACATTCATCATTTAATTTCTGTTTTTTTTTATTACTAGTGCGTGCTACTTGCTATATAAACATGTACAATATTCTATTGTTTGTTTCTCAGAGGATTATAAAATCTTGAAATTCCAGACTATTTTAGGCAGAAATTTAAGTGTATTGCGGTGAACGTGTATATCTTATTTAATGTATGTCAAAGTTAGAAGCATAGATCACCAACCAATCTTACACTAATACTCTGTTTCTTTTCCAACAGCTGGTGGTTATTGATTGGAACAAGTTTTTTTTATGCATTTGTTACATCTGGAAGCATCATTGTGGTGGTAAGGATTTGAAGTGCCTTGGGCTTTAATGTTTATACTTTACTGAGGGAAATTAAACTTAAAGAACTCAATCCAAATGCAATAGACTAATCTTATCTAGCTAATAACGGGGTGGTTTTATCCAATGCAATTTAAGACAGTCTTAAATTCCTTTTTTCTATTTTTTTATTTCTATTAAGAAAATTCTTATGGCTTTCTTATGTCACTGGTTTCAGGCCATTAATGTAGGAATCCTCCAGTTAACACATGAAGCACATTGTGGACAAGAAATTAACCAAACATGATAAAAATAAAGTACATATTTTACTCCATACTTTATATTTTAAACTAATTTAAACTTGAACTGCTGTGCTCCAGACACTAATAAATATGGTTTCCACCTGTTATATATTTTATGGAACTGCTTCAGATTAGAATGGAGTTTAACTTATTCCTTACTTTGCCTAGGGTGTATCACTGTTCGTTATATAAACTTATATTGTTTGACTTGATGAAAATGCCAAAATTACCATACACTAACAAAGTTTTTACTTATCTTAGTGCACTGTTCAGGTGGCTTGTTTGTATGCTAGCACACTGAAAGTTTTTCTGTAATATGAAACTGAACAATCTATACAAAAGGCTGGAAATGAAAAATGATCCAGTGTTACAGAGCATCTGTTACAAATATGATGTACTGGAAAAATTTCCTGGTTAGATTTCAAAATAAGGGGAAAAATGAATGGTAAGAAATCTAACAGACTATGATAACTTAAACAACTGGTGAAGTGCAGACAAATAACTTAAACAACTGGTGAAGTGCAAACAAATAACTTAAACAACTGGTGAAGTGCAGACAAATAACTTAAACAATTGGTGAAGTGCAAACACCTAACTTAAACAACCGGTGAAGTATACAAAGTTTGTCTTTTCACATTAAATGACCTGAAAGTCAAAGTTGCTATTGAAAACTTTGATATGAACACTTGTAAATGAGTTCTAGTATATGGCAATTTTGGCATACTTTACAACAATCAGCCAAAAAACTGGACAACCATTACATCTATAAAAGTGGGACTTAAAGTCAACAAGGAAGTCTTAAAATGTTAGTACAGTGGTCAAGTTTTATCAGATATTGGGGGTGTATGATGCAGTATCCACTTTTGTCACATCTAAAGATTACCAGAAATATTAAAAGGAGTGGTCACTAGAAATCAGTGAACTTGTTTAAAAGAGAAGAAAAATCTGAGTGGTATGTGTAATCATTAATTAACCCAAAAATTGGTTATTATCTGATCTCAACTAATTGCTTAAACTGATTGATCTCTTAATGATCAATGATAAGTAATTTTAATATACAAACAAAAATGTAACCATTATGAGCTATTTAATCTGGAAGCAGAAATAAAACTAAACATTGGGACCCCCCCCCAAGAGGAAATTCTTCTTCTCTCACTCATATTACTTATCAATTTATCATCCAGTACTACATACTTTGCGTAAATGTATGGGTGGAGATTATGTCCGGGATGCGTATATATATGGGTGGAGATGATGAATGGTTAATGATGTTGTAGACACACTTTGTTGGCATCTGCATGAGCAGTTGGTTAATGAATGGGTATTGCTAATGTAGAATCAAGTTTAGATGAATCTAGGTCATACTGTCATGGTAGCAAATGCTGAAATCACAGAATGATTAAGAAAATTTTCAATAATCTTCATCAAAATCATTATCTATGTAGTAATATTAAATCTTCTCCTTTCTGTGTTTTTAAAAAAAAATACAGATAATTCTTCTCATTTTCTGATGTTAACTCTAATTAACAATAATAATTTATAATAACTTTGAAATCAAAGTGAATGACTGTTACAGAGTTAAGACAATTTTCTCAGAAAGTGTAAAATTCTTCTGAGTTCCACTCGACAGAGTTGTTCTTAATACCTTTGATTGTTCCTGTTGGATTATTTGGTGAATTATTGGAAAGTCTGAGACAAAACATCAACCTGGGTGTTTGCAAAACACTTTACCCAACAATGACGATTAGGTTTAAATTAATTTCAAATGTGTTTCCTCAAATGTCTCTTATCAAATGTACATTGGACCAACCCGGTGTTGGAGAAAAAATGTTGACTATAATTCTGAATTTACTAGGTGCATCTACATGAAACTTTGTAAACTTTTAATAAAACTGTAAAAGTCTGTTGTACACAAAAAATCAGATGTGTTACAAAAGTATTTTTACTTAAGATATGTCTGTGAATTGCTGGTATCAATTTGACTTGGACTCTGAAAAATCAGTGTGCAAGGTGATGTTCATGTGAAGAATACTTTTGTCTACAGTAAAGCTTGCATATTACCTTTAAATAACTTCTATGACCTCCAAAATGCACTATCCCTGTATATCGTATCTGGTGTTTATTCTTCCCTACCATGAACTGTCACTACATCAGAAATGGTAAAATGAATAGATGATAACTCTAACATCAACTACACAATACCATCTTGAATTGGTACTCTGGAAAAGGTCATGGCATGCACACTTTGACCCCATCCATGCACATAGCGTTAATTATTCCTTTAAAATATCAAAACTGATATGCTGGGTTTGATCTGTGGCACCAAGTTAAACGTTCGATCATCTTAAATGATGTTTATTTTGCAGTACAAAAGGCTATTTTTTTATATTTCCACCTTTTACCATGAATTATCCAATCTTTAGTACTACCAGTTTGAAATTATCTGAAAATGAGTACATTTTAAGAAAAGTTTTGAATTTACTCTATCAGAAGTAATGAAGATAAGATTTTTAAATGGGATAAGTTATACGTAAAAATCATTATTAAAAATTCACTGCTACGAATCTAATTCATTAGACAGAAAACAGTTATACCTCTAGATGTTTTATATGAAGTATTGGAAAACTTTTTTCAGCAGTACTTATGTTTTTTAATTCATTAATTTCCCTTTCAATCCTCTTTCAATTATTTAATTAAAATGTCTTTCAATGAAACATAAGCAAAGGAAAACAGAAATGTTCCATAATCCATGACCTGTTTCATTGTAAGATTATGAGATGACTTTAGTAGATTATATGATTGCAACTAAACATAATTATGTATTTGAAAAAATTATATAACATATATTTTATACTCTGCAAAAAAAACTCTGTACTTTAAGGACTTATAAAGCTTTTTAAGTGTATTATTTTAGTTTACTTATCATAATATTTAAGTTGGTTATGATGAAGAAAGTAAAATATCTTTTATTATTTTTTTCACTAAAAGCTGTACATGTTGCTGTACCTAACTGTGAAAGCTGAATTAAGGAGGCAAGAAAAGATTAACCCACAGCTTCAGAGAAAAATACTGAATAGGTGAGAGTTAATATTTCTGAGATTCTAAAAAGCAATTGTAAATTTTTAAATCATGAGGATGGTATATCTAGTATAGTAGAAATATTATCTATTCTAGTAAGGGATCAGTGTAATTTCAATAAAATATTGAAAAATTAGAAAATATGTAAAAATACCTACTTAGAATAATGTAGTGCTAAAATAATTGTAAATTAATTAAATGATCTTTTTATGGAAATAAAAATTCCCAAAGTAAAATACCTTACTAAGTTTAGCTCAACTTAATAAAGGCTACAAAGAAGATAAATACGTATAAAGAATGCAAAAATAAAGCATTCTTTTATTTTTTATAGGGCAAGGCCTAGTGCTTAGTGTGATAGGCTGCAATTCAATAAGGTACCAGCCGTCCCGTGTTTAACAATAATAAGTTCACCACACATTTTAGTTGTGAGTTAAATAAGGGTTGTTCATTTTGTGTATTATTTTCTGTTCAGTATCTTTCCTTCTCAGGCTCAGTTATTCAGATGTTCAATTCTATTTTGTAAAAAATATCATGTCAAACCTCCCATTAAGTTGCTGTAAAGTTAATTCAGTTCAACCTGAATATACCACGTAGTATCTAGTTTGACTACCTCCATGATAGCTCATGTGATTATAAAAACGAGGAGGAATAAATAGGATTTTAAAATACATAAAAGGTTAAGATGTGTATGGTGTGATTCACTTCTTTGCTGTACTTGTGGGCATTGTTTATTGTTTTTTATTTCCCATAAGATATTTAAGGCTAGTTTTAGTTTCTTTTACAAATCCAATCTTGTACTATAATTTGAAAATTTTAGCTTTTCAAAATGGCAAGTAGCTCCCACAAATTATCCATATCGCTAATTTTTTTAGGTCAAGATCTGTGAACCTCTTGCATTTATAGGTCCATACTTCTTTGCTTTGCTGGGAATCTTTGCGATATTACATCTATCTATGTAACAAACAGCAATGTATTAAATCTACTTGATATTCCTGTAGAGCATTAAATTGTATTCATTCATTGGTATAGAAAATAAGTATGGAAAATGAGTGACACAATTACAAAGGAAAATAAATTCATTATGTATATTAAAACTTCTTTATTTGATTGTTTAGCTCACACAACCATTATGAGTTTTACCAGCCCAGTTTATCATGCTAAAACTGAAACCTGAGACAAATTACGGTGTGTTTCCTAATGGGTGTGACAGTTGGGTCATGAAGAATGAGGCAGGACATACAGATTTGCACGAGGAACCAATTCTTATTTTAAATTTTGACAGTTTACAGAAAAAACATTAATACACATTACACAGCAAGTAATTGTGTGTTTCTCTGTGTATATTAAAATGAAAGGTGTGTAACTAGCAAGAACAATGAAGACTTTATTAAATAATTTGCTCTTGCTAATGTGTTTGTGCTCCCCATCTATAACTTAAGCTATCATATAAAAGATAATTACAAACATAGAATATCCCCAAGTTACTATGTAACACAAAAAAAAACTAACTCTCAATAATAATAACAACAATAACTGCATATTGTAAACAAAGAAATTAACTCCTTTTGTCCTGTGGGGCAAATAATCCATCACTTGCTTATTGGTAAACTTAAACAAGTACTTAAATATATAAATTATAGGCAAACACAAATGATGCCTGCACAAATGAAAGTTAACTGTAAAGTTACTAGAGAACTTGAAGAGTTCTTGGAAAGTAAAACTACTCAGAAATATGCAAGCCTGTTACCGGCAATTGAAAGTAAGAACTGTAAATGTTCTCATGTAAAAAATGATGTGATGAAAGCGCTGGATGAAAATATAGTAAAATCTATATAATATTTTGGAAAATCTATGTAAAATTATAGGTAAATTTCTGTGTGTATTCGGTGGAAATTCTCTGTAAAATCTGCTGAAAATCTGTAAGTTCTGTGTTGAGACTGTGTGATTCTGCTTTTTTCAGATCCCAACACTGTTTTAAATATGACAATACACCTTTGAATTTCTGATGCAATAAAATGACTATTGGTGTGTGATAGATCAGTTGGCCAATGGGCTGTGAATATAATGGGCAAATTCACCTGCAACTACTGCCCAATACACTAACAATAATAACACAGTGTGCTAATTAAAAAGCTTGTTATTATTCATGTAAGAAAATCGGACATGAAGGTCCTAACCTCTACTTGACCCATTAGAACCTGGGGAATTGTAAACTTAGAAACCCTCTTGAGCAATATCATGTTCAAATTTTGGGAAGTTAATAGAAGAGAAATAAAAGCAATTTAGTGAACTTTAAGTTAATAGGCGTGGAAAAACCTGTAGTACTACCCAGTATTACATATACTATGACTTATTGAAACATCTGGAAGACCATCTAGACTAAAGTTTTGTTACAAAGAATAACTGATAGTTAATCGTTGGAACTTCATCTTGATGTTAATGTTCACAATATCAAAGAGATAACAGAATCTGATTATTATTCCAAAAGAAAAAGGTTGTAGAGAACTTTGCACAGGAAGGTAGTACAGTTTTCTGTTCGTTACAACAGACTCATGATGAACTTTTTATTAGTGATGATAATATTTAAGATGTGCAGTGTGTACATCTATCAGTTTTACAAATTCTTGGAAGTTAATTGCCATGATTTATTCTTTCATATTATGAAAAAATTTATGAGTAAAGTTTTGACCACTGAGTATGTAACAGTCTATCAAACGAAGGAAATCTGTTCCAGATTTTAATTGTAGTGATTTTAATTTTTCAACTATTTTGCTAGCTACAATTGAGATGGATTGTATATTTGCATGTATTGATTTTATGGCTTTTCCTGTATTTTGTTTTCATTCAAAATTAAATCTTATTTTATATTTATAGGGCTGGGATGCTACGACGTTCACTCTTCATTTTCCTGTTACTTTTGTTAGTATCTACATCAAGCATTTTGTTTGCCAACTTTGAAGAAAATATTTTCAACTACTTTTTTTCTCTGTCCTCAGCCCTCCTGGTGAGAAATATTTTATACTTATTTCACAATCATTATTAATTCTCAATGAATAATAATATTAAAAACATCAGTAGTAATTTTCCTTTAATGTAGTTATGTAAAAACAAAGAGTAAAGAGGGTTGCTTATTCGTGAAATGAGCTTCATTAATATTGGACAATTACTTTGTTAATTTATACACAAGTGCACTGCATAAAGTTGATGTATTATGTAAAGTTTCAGTCCATACTGAGCTTAAAGTTATTTAACCATATCGCCCCTTGTATCCTTTACTGTGCCTGACACATGGTTTTAGTGTCTTACATTCAAAATCTTATTAAACTACTTTTATTTATGTTATACCAATTAGAATAGCGTAAAACCTTAGCTGATAATCCATATTTCAATAATATACAAGTTTTAAGTTCTTAATTCTACAAGGCAATATTAAAAAAAATCCTGAATTTCCCCTAGTGTGACCCACATGACACATTTTCTTTTAGCATGTCATCATCCATATTTTATCCACCACCTTTCGAAAAAGTACGAAATTAAATGTGTATTACTCTATATAAAATCATCATTGTGCAGACAAACTATAATTTTTATAATCTTCAATTTTGTTTGGTTACAGAGCTATCAAATAGAAAATCAGACCCCTCCTGTCACATCCTCTCTCAGAATTTGTTAAGTGTTCTCTCTTACATTTAATTATACATATTATCTATAACAAATAGAAAGTCAAGATTTTCATCTATCAAGTGACGTATTGTATAACGTTATGTTCTGAACAGTTAAATGCCAGTTTCACTCAGAGTACCAACATCTTTCTCGTGAGAAAGTTAACGAATATCTTGGATGAATTTGTAACAACTCTTGTTGCATAGTTAGAAATCCAGAAAATTTTAAGAGGTAAGGGAATTTGTCTACTTTTTGCAGGTTATTAGTCTATATTCTTTGTTGCATTATTTAATTAAATAAAAATTATTAAGTGCATTATTATCATTAGTATAAAACAAGTAGGGTTAACTCTCTTCGAAAACCAACAGCAAGAAAAATAAAGATTGGTTAAATATTTTATTTCTTGTATTTCATGTTTATTCTTTATGTATAATTATGAAAGTAACTGAAATGTCAAAATAGGGATCCTTTTAGGTTAGTTAAGATTAGATTCGGTAAAATAAATAATAATAATATTATAATAAAAATGTTTCATGTGGCACACATGCGAGCAGCTCATGGGTAATGTAATTCATTAGCGTTATGTGAGCTGCATGTTCCTCGAGTGAATTACAACTTATAATGGTGCAGATAGTAGTTAGACACAGTTCACAGAGCAATAAAATAATAAAATTTAATTATAAATAGATGTATACTGTTACAAACTTAAAGCTATACAGTGTGGTCACAAGTAAATAGACACCACCTTTTCAGAAAAAATGAAATTTTTCAGTCATATTCACATGAACTGATATATTTATAATTTAATTAATATCTAGTAGATCTTCCTTTCATTACATGGAGTTCATTGATCCTTTGGGGCATCGTGAGAATCATCTCGTCAATTTTAGATTGTGGAATTTTTGCCCACTCTTG
>NW_013669643.1:44686-65249 GCF_000517525.1 Limulus polyphemus
GTCCTCTCCAATGGACCAGGACAATCCGGACGCTGCTCAGTTGTTTCCTGAACTGCTCGAATGATTCTGTTGACTGTCGAAAGTGGGATTCCCAAATTCTGCGAAATTTGCTGCTGACTTATTCCACCATCTGTTGACCAACTATCCTTCCTCTAACAAAATCTGACAATTCGAGAGAACCTTGAATTCTAGGCATGTTGTAACACAAGATAATTAGTGTGCGGACCATTTTCATTTATATAGTGCTCTGTGAACACAAATTTGTTAGCATAAATCAGTTAAATGACGAAAAATTAGGTGTCTATTTACTTGTGATCACTCAGTGTACTTTGGATAAATAAATGTAATTTGATGTTATAGTTTGAAGTCATTCTATAAAGAAAAAAAAGGGTAATTTAGATTTATCTAGATTTTCTTTGGTGGTTACGAGGTTGATTGAATTTAACTTGTTCCATTTTGAGATATGGTAGAGAAAATAACAGATAAACTATAAAGTTTTACTGAGATAAAAACGTTTGAAATGCATTTAGAAGGTTTTATGGATTACAGGAAATTTCAGATGAGGAAAAGTATTTTTAATTTTAACATGAAAATTACTTTAGACATGGACTATTCAAAACAAAGAATCAATATATTCATGGACAAACCTTTATTTTATTTAATTAAAAATACTTCACTAAAAAATATAATTTTTTGTATGTGAAAGACATAATATTAACTGAGAGGGCCAAATTTTGAGAAGATATACACACTGAAAGTTAGAACTATTAAATCTATAAAGATTTTAAATTAATACAAAGAGGTCACGTGTTTGGTCAAATTGACCGAGCCCATGTTGAGAGAGTTAATATTCTGATACGGTACTTATCTCCATTCACAAAATTAGCTATTTACATCAGTGCTACCTTCTATATGTGAACTTTCTCTTTACCACCAGCCTTCTGCTCTCTCCTATTAGAATTGAACGATTCCAACATGTCTCTTATGCAAATCATCTTGCGTCACTTCTCCACCAATAGGAGCATGACATGCTCACGTGTCTCTCTCTATACTCCTCTACTGAACTGCCACTTCTTGTTTGGCACTGCTTGTGTTCAGAGGTGCTTTTTTTTGTTTAAATATTCATGTTCAGCTTAAGTTTCCTCATAAAGTGGTTTTCTTTATTTTATTTAGTTTTAATTTAGACTGTTTCTTCAATTAAAAAATTCCATTAGTTCCTGTTGCATTATTCTTTTTCGCTGCTCAAATTTCGTGAACTCTGAAGTTTTTGTTCCCACTTCGGGGTTCACACAAGTGACTTGCATTCTTTCTCAGGTCCCGTCCTTTTCTTCAGTTTGCCCATCTCAGGGTGGTTTATCAGGTTTGCTTCAGCCCCATATGTTTTAAGTTGGGTAGTCCGAGCAATTGCTCAACATCTGTGTGCTCTGGGGTTGAGTTTCACTATTACATGGACAAATGGCTTCTCCTGGCTTATTCCAAACTGGAGTTGGCAAGCCATACTCAGCAGCTCCTTTTAGTGGTTGCTCGAGCGGGTTGGTTAACCAAACTGAAAAGTCCTTCTTCAGACCTACTCAACATCTAATACATTTGGGGATCTTTTTTTACACTTGTATCAATTAAGCCCAGCCTTCTGTCAGATTTAGTTCTATGGAGTTGTTTGTTTGCCACACCCTCTCAGGTTCATCACTTACTGCTTGCAAGGTTCTATCGCCTTTGGAGATGTGGTCTTCAATGGCATCACTGGCCCCTCTCAGTTATGCCCATACGAGATTCCGTCAGTAGGCTCTTCCCGAGTTATAGAACTTTGCACGGGATCCTCATTCTCTTCCCATTACCCTTTCTTACCAGGCAAAATAATCTACTTTGGCGGTTGTATGAGCCACATACTTTAGTAGGCATGCCACTTCCTCCCCTGTGTCCAGATCTACATCCTTTCACTAACTCATCTCTGCTGGGCTAAGGTGCATGGGTCAACCACAAGTAAGCTTTGGGCCATAGGTCTACTTTGCATATCAATGTTCTTGAACTTCTAGCTATACATTGGGCATTGAATCACCTCCTTCTTCATGCCTGACATTCTCTAGTGATGGCTCTTTCTGACAATTCTATGGGGGGTGTCATATCTCAATTACCAAGTGAGCACTCAGTTAAGAGATCTATGTTTTCAGATGTTGGACCTCTTATACTGGGCCCAGAGGCAAAACATTCATCTTATTTCATGTCATGTGCCGAGCACTTTCACTTTTCTTGCTAATCATCTTTTTCGCCCTGACTGGATATATGTGACAGATATGTGGTTCTTAAACCCCCTTCTTTTCAGGGAGCTTTCCCCTCAGTAGTTTCTCCACACATGGATGCTTTTGCTATGAGCCTCATCTAATTTTCAGATCTTACTCTCTCATTTCTATGGGTATCCTTTGGACACTTTTGTGAGGTACTTCTATAATTCCCTTTCACCGGTCCCTCCTCCTATTAAATGTGGGATTGTAGCTAATTTTATGAGCGGAGGTAAGTACCATATCTGAAGTCATAATTTTCCTGGACTGAAAATGTATTTCTTATAAGTACTTACCTCCTATCACACTTCCTTCCCTTCCCTCCCACTTTCCTCCAGTGCTTAAGTCTTCATGCTCCTATTGGTGGAGAAGTGACGCATGATGATTTGCATGAGAGACACTTTGGAATCGTTCAATTCCAATAAGGGAGAGCAGAAGGCTTGTGGCATGCATAAAGAAAAAGTTTGCATATAGAGGGCAGCATTGAATGAAAGTAGCTAATTTTATGAGAAGAGGTATGTACCTATCAGAAATACATTTTCAGTATAGGAAAATTATAACTTTCATTACCTGTAACTGTGAATTTTTTATAATCAAGACAATGCGAAAACTAATCCATAAGTATTTCAGCTAGAGAAATAATATAAAAATTGGTTTGAGAACCACTGATATTCCTCTGTTATCTGTACTCTAATGCTAACCTGCTCTGCAAGAAGTATGTGCTCGGAGTGTTCCTTGATATATATCTTCACCTCTGAAAATGGAAGACAAACTTCTAATAGCTCCATTATTGGGTCTCTTCTGTTATTAAATAAATCAATCTAGAAATACATGTGTGCATATTTATAAAACTGTAGTTTTATTTTACTTATGTTGATGTTTGATGTAATTTTACCAACTCTTTAAAATAGTTTGTGTATCTAATATTAGTATTTTGATTTTGTACAGTGTGAAAGGTGTATGCTTATACTTTCAAAATACATATATAAATTGTTTACGTTTTACTGGAGCTTCTTCATTAAACCTTTTCGGAATTCTACTTGGTAAATTGCTAAAGTTTCTGAAAAAACGTATGCCTTTAAAGAGCATCCACTGAAAAAATCCAAGGGTAGGGTGATTCAAAAAACTGTGTTGTTTGAAGGATAATCTTGAACTTCATGCTATAAAAAACGCTTTTTTCATTTCTGTACAACTATAAAGTTTTATTATGGAGATAAATAATTATTTTAGATTCTTTGTGTGTAAGTCACTCCTCTTGTTCCTTTCAAAGGATGCCATCAGTAGTTTGGTCTCTTTGGTATACGTCTAATGTATCTGTACTTACATCAGGAGTTTTTTAGGTCATGGGACCTGGCATGACCTGGTGGTTAGGGCACTCAACTGATAATCTGTGGGTTGAAGGTTTGAATCCCTGTTGCTGAAGATGCTTGCTCTTTCAGCTGGTGTGGCATTATAATGTGACAGTCAATCCCACTATTTGTTCATAAAAGAGTAGTCCAGGAGTTGGGAGGGTGCTTTTGACTAATTGCCTTCTGTCTAGTCTATCACTGCTAAATTAAGGACAGCTAGTGCAGATAGTCCTGTACCAAACTACTAATGGCATCCTTTGAAAGGAACAAGAGGAGTGACTTACACACATAGAATCTAAAATAATTATTTATCTGCATAATAAAACTTTGGGTTATGTTTGATTGGTTAGTATATGTGGTCATTTTAGGAACTTTATTGCTATTTAATCATGCTGTTATTTACAACAGTCAAAACAGAACAATGTGTTGAGTTTTCAATAACTTTATCGCCACCTATCATACAATAACCTGTACACTGCTAAAACTCTTTGTTTATTTACCCATACATTGATTTACCCACACATACGCACTTTTATATCATCAAAAGAAGCAAAGAGGTTTAATAAAAACAACTTATATACCTTAACAGATGCATGTACTTACAAGATTTAAAAAATTTTCATAATAATCAACCTATTATGACCTCTACATTTACAGATTTAGAGAATTAGTGAGTGATAAAATATCTTTGTTAGTTTTTTGTAATTGTAAATCTTACCCATTTCTGTGTTTCTGGTGTATATTTTAAATTTGGGGGAACTTTTTACAGGCAAATTTAATGCTTAGTTTATGGGATCTACCTTGTTCTCCCTTTTTAACTGTGTAAGCTTTTTGTACATGATTTTGAAACCTGACCTTCAAAAACCACTGTATTTAAACTATCTGTGTGATTGAGATATATGGATGACATGTTTCGTATGTGATGGCATGGTAGTGATCCATTAATGTATTTCAGTTCATGCTAGAAACTGAAAATGAAGCTTGTTTGAATTACTTGGACATGAAATCGGATGGAGGATTTCTTTAGACGTTGGTGTGCAATAAAGTCTTTTCAGTTGTTATGCCACAACACAGGGAATTATTTCACTTCTGGTCACAAAAATTGTTGGCTTTTTCTACATTTATTTTCAAGGCTTTAAATATCTAAACCTATTGTAAAGATATAATGTCTGAGTTGAATCTTTTAAAGTGTTTTGCCATTCGTAGAGAGTTTAATCTTAACATTACTGACATGATTTATAACAGGTTAAAAGTATCATCACAATGTACCAGGAAATGTGTGAAAACATATTTGCCATATGCTCAGAGTATTTCCAAATAAATAGGTAATATATTTAAAAATCACAGTAAATGTAGCATAACATTGCTCCATTGTAAGTTAACAAATTTTATTGTTAGTTTTAAGAAAATTGGAACCTCATCTTGATTGTGGTTTCTCAGAAATTCCATGGAACTGTAGCTTAACTTACGTTGGTTGTCATGCAGAAATTTAAAACTTAGAGTTAAGGAACATAAACATGCTATAGATAAACATAAAGTTATTGGCTGAACATGTGGCAAGAAGTGGCTATTCTGTCAATTATCATAATATTCAATTGGCTAATAAGATTGGCCATAAGAACTAATTAAATATTAAAGAATGTTTGGAGATCATGAAAAACTGTAGTATTATTCTAAATAAAAATTTTGGTCTAGGTATCACAGAAATTAATTTTGTAAATATATTATGTAAATTTGGAGGGTGTAACATATTGGCTAATTATGTAAATTATTTAAATTTGGTATGATCATGCATCTGTTAAGATATAATTTCTCTTATTGTAACTTCCCAATCCTCATGATGACGATGGTGGTAGTTAATTCACTGCCGCAACACATAGAGAATGTCTAACAGAGCCTTATGTTCTGTTTATTAAACTTTTATTGTACAATGCGTTTTAATGTTGTGGTGTTTCTAGTTTTATTAACCTTTACACAAGTGCTGTTTTAAATCGTATTTATAAAGAAAGAAATAAGAGTTTTGGAAAAGCAGATATGTATGTGCATTTATTTGTTTATTAGCTTAATTAGCTAATTAATTGTTTTCTTTTCTTTTTAGGGTATTTTCATTTTTGTATTTTATACAGTAAAAAGTGAAAATGTGAGTACCCTTCAAATACGTTGTTTAAATTGTTCTGGAATTCACTGTATTACTAAATTATTAGTAAATGTTGAGATATATGTGTCATATTGATAACAACTTATGTAATTACTTGGTACTAACATGTGTCTATATATATAACCCCAAGATCAGTTTAACATCCTTTTATCAATGTCTCAAGTATCTTTGCTTCTGAGTATTTCTAATTGTTTCCTTGTAAATCTTAAAGTATCATTTGGAATGATTGATATATTTATTAGACCTGTAAGAGTTTATATTAACATTATGTATTCTTTTCTTTTACACAGTATCATCAAATATCTCACTGTTTTTCTACTAATGAAAAAGACATTGAAGTAAGTACTGTTCTTTTCATTGGTAGCTTGTATATTGAGCATTTAGACCTTATTAATTCCCAAACATACTGTAGTTATGTCTGTGAAATAATTTGAAGCTACTAAAATTTATTATAGATAAAAAATATGAATTTACTAGGGTTTTTAATTGAAACACGTCTCAAAAAAATGGAAAATTGAAAATAAAACTGAAGCTGCATTCTTTAAGATCTTACATCCTAGTGAACAATAAGCTAGCTGAGGTATAAAGGTACTAAATTTAGATTAATGACATGTTTGTATAGGTATATGTTTATTGTTTCAGTAAACACATGGTAAATGTTCATCATAAAGGTACTAAACTTTAGATTAACGAGATTCATCATAAAGGTACTAAACTTTAGATTAATGAGATGTTTGTATAGGTGTATGCTTATTTTTTTAGTGCTGAAAGAGTGGCTATATTTATATCACTTTATAAACATTTTATGCCAGAGACAAAATAGAAACTGACTAAAATTAAGATATCTTTCCTCTTATGACTCTACACTTTAATGCTTTTAGGACAATGTATTGTGCATTTAGAACCAAAATCTTTGTTACTCTTCATGTTTGCTTGCTAGATGTCAGTAAAGAAGTACCCTAGCTCTAATACTAGGAGCCATCAGTCATTAGTCACAGGATTTATCCACACTTAATCAAATATAAAGTCCATGATAAAACAAGAACTGCATCTTAAAAATGACACTTAGTATTACTTAAAACAGGGACTTGCCTGTGGTTTTGAGATCTTATTGGTTCATACTAAAAACATGTCAAACTTCTACAATTAAAAGCGGTAACATATCAACTTTACTTTTCTTGTCCAAGCTAGTGTTTCTCAACTCTTCACCCACACTTACAGAAAAGCAAGCTAAACAAGAAGATTTTCAACTATTACTTTCTCGTAACATCACTAAATAGAAGTGTGTCACGTTAATTAGCTCTCTTCTCAAAATCCACACTTCTTATAAGCAACGTGGACATATCTGCTACACTGTAGTTTACAAAACATTATGGACAACAAGAGACCACTGGTTCTCCAAAGGTCTCTCTGCACTCTCACCTGTGAGGAAATAAAAAAATTAATTCATTCTTTATTTTTTCAGGAAATCATCTATTTCTCTCTCAATGTTGTATAAGTTGCTGCCTTTCACTAAGTAAGCACAAAGAAGTTGGAGGTTATTATCCTATTGATTCCCTGTGTAATCTTTAAAATTGGATAAGATCACCTCTCACTCTAAGGAAGAGAAAGTAATTTAAAATAACTTATCCACATAAGATATTATCCATATCCTAGTAGCCTTCTCTAAACCATTTTTAGTAAATCAGTTTCGTTTTACAGATGAGAAGAGGTTAAAATTAACTGCAAAAGATAATCCAACTGTGTCATAACTAGTGGTTTGTATAGAGAGATACCTCTTTTGACATGTAATCAATATGTCTATAAATACATTCAAGTATTCTATTAGTTACTACTAGCAACAAAACACTACTTTGATACTTTGATTGACTTATTTCTGACAAAATCCTTTTGAGTAGTTTCCATCTATATGAAACATCTGATCAAAATTATGTTAACCTAAATGCATTGCTTTGCACTTACTTATAATTAAAGGTCATTTGCCAATTACGTCCAACTTACCAACTGATCCAAGTCATTTTGTAGTACCTCGACATCCTCAATACAACTAGAAATGTTCAAGATTTTAATGCTATCAGAAAACTTTACTAAATTATTAATTATGGCCCCTATCAGCATCATTAATGTAAATAGGGAAAGAATGAAGGCCATGTTTTGACCCCTGAAGGATGCCACTTGTAGCAAAGGTCCAGTTTGACTGGACCCAAGATTTGGTCTTCTCATATCCAAACACTCTACAATTCATTTAGTTTTCAACAGCCTTTAGCAGTGTATTTTTTTAACTAATCTTTTGTGTGACATCTTATCAAAAGATTTTTGAAATCTCTGTACACCAGGATAATAAGTATCGCTAGATAATATGTAACATCCTCAAAAGAAATTAGTGAGTCAATATTTCCTTTTATAAATCCATGTTGGCTTTCTTTCATTTTATTTCACTAAATAATTTGGTAAAGTTTCTTATATCAGACTGTCTACAATGTTTCACATTACAGAAGTAAGCGTAACTGGCAACTCTTATCAACCATCTATAAAATAAGAGAAACATTGGTAATTCTCCAATCCTTAGACACCTGTGTAATGTTTGACTACCAAAAATAAAAGAGAAAGAGAGAGGCTCGCATATCTGATCCTTAATCTCCTTTAAAACCCAAGAAATTTTTTGTGAGTTCCTTGTGATTTAACTGTTTTTGAATTTTTCAAATCTTTTGAGTTATCACCAAGGCATATCAATGCCAATATTTCATATAGAATACTCAGGGTCAGGTGAACCAGAAGCAGCTTACAACAGTGATAAATGATTCAAACTGTTTTTCACTGTTGAAGTTAACAAGTTAAGACTTCAGCTATTCTTATAAGATTTCTGTCTCAAGTTCAAAGCTTATGCCAAATAGAAATATGCATATTTTACAATTATTTACATTTAATCTGTCTTCCAGTATCTAGCAATAATATATTTTAATTTCTGTAGTTTTTATTTATTTCTAGTATTAAAATAATATATTTTACTCATGAACCATTTGTAAGGACTCATACTAAGGTGTGTCTTCAACATGCATGTATGTCTGAACAACTGAAATTAGCATTTGGATTGGGAGGGGGAAGTAGAGTTACAATTATCTCAATGCTCCAGTTATCAAGTCCAAGAAAATTGTATAGTGTGGATTTATAAAATATCAAATTTCAGTAAAATATTTTTAAAAGCAACATGTTGCTTATACATCAACTGTGCAATTGTTGTCATTTTCTAGTTTCTAATCTTTAAAATTTACTTTCCACTTCTTAAAACAGTGTTTAAGAAAAATTTTGATTGTTTTCTTCCTCATTAGGATAGTGAGGAGCAGTTCCGAAGAAATTCCTTTAAAAGTGAGTTTCCTGTATCTGTTTAAAATGTTTCCTTTATTTAAAATTAAATTGATATTTCTAAAGTTATTTTTAGAAGAGAGTAAGCTGAACAAATGAATTATGTTTTTTGTTTGAGGATGATTTCTAAAAGTTTCTGGAAGCTTATAAGTGAAAGAAAAGTAAGTATATTAAAAGGAAGGAGAATATTGGAGAATTTGGTGATAGGAATATAATTCAAATAAAAACACAGGAATAAAAAAACGAGTTTAAGAAGCTAAATTAAAACTATTTGCTTTTAAAAAGATTGGAATTGAATTAAGTTTGGGAAATGGCAACAGACAAATAAGTTAAGAATTGGCACATTGGGATAACTATAGAAGTAATTAAGATAATGAAGATGCTTGGCTGGTACATTGAGACCTGTGTGATTCATGAGGGGACATTAAAATCCTACAGCAAAGCATGGGTACTTTATGCTAGTATGAAATCAAAATGTGTATGTAGCTTTTTGCTTTGCAGCAAACAACAAACTTCTGTAATCTATACATCAGTTTGCCTTCTGTTACTACTGGATTATTAAACAACAGCTTTCAAATGCAGGAGAAGTAGATTTCAAGAATATTATCTATCACCTATAATTAGATGCTTGAGATCTATTATTTTATTTATTTACACCATACACTTCAGTGTTATGTCACTGCGGTAATTGTGTGTTATCGTTGTTTGTTAACAACACACAGATTACCTTTGTGGTTCGACTATCAACCTAACAAAGAATAATCCTAGTTCAGTAAATCATTTATAAATTACTACAGTTGGTGAATGAAGCTATTGTTTATTTTAAGAAGTGTTAAGGTGTGATTACTTTTAGTTTAATACCACAGTATATATATATATAATACAGTAGTTTATTTAAAACAGTATTTTTCATAAATTGCTGCAAAAATATACATTAATTTACATTTCTCAAAGCTATCTTAAAGAGGTAAACTGGCATTTCATGATTATAATACCAACTATATGTATTGTGTTCATGCTGTCGTGTTTTGTTATTTAATTTTTGTGTTATTTTAAATACTACTATACATACTTTTTGTTTCATTCAGATGTAAAAATTACATTTTCTTGCATACTGGATAACTACATTACTCTGGTTGAAGGTTCTTTTTCTGTAAAGGAAAGAAACAAACAGTATTTGTTTGTTATGGATTTTGTGCAAAACTACATGTGGGCTATCTGTGCTAGTTGCCCCTAATTTAGCAGTATAACACTAGAGGGAAGGCAGCTAGTCATCACCACCCACTGCCAACTCTTGGGCTAATCTTTTACCAACAAATAGTGGGATTGACTGTCACTATATAATGCCCCCCACAGCTGAAAGGGCGAGCATGTTTGGTGTGACGGTGACCTGCAGATTGCGAGTCGAGCGCTCTAACCACCTGCAGATTGTTTAGTCGAGCGCTCTAATCACCTAGCCATGCCAGGCCAACAGTTATTTGAAGGTTGGTTAGTAAAGCTTCTGTAAACATTGAGGATCGAAGGTGTAATTTAACAAACACTTTTCTATGCATGATGTTTATAATAACTAAAAATAGTACTTTGTGTATGAATACACAGTTCTCATGACAAGACCATCATTGTATTTTACATTCTTTCTCACCTTTCGACTTTCTTATCTAATATGTTATTTGTACATTTCTTCTGTAGATTGACAGACTATATTTCTTATATACACATCAAAATGCCATTATGTCAATTTCAAATATCAATAATAATGAGTCAATGTCATTTTGTTTACAAATTAATATTGTACAAGACAAAAGCAAATGTATAATATTTGCATAATGCAAGGATAAAAGAAACTCTTTACTTTATTTTAGAATATGTAACTGGTGTTTTTTTGTTTTTATTGTAAGATGTATCCCATAACAAATTACTACATTTTATATACTAATTTGCAAATTAAAAACTATATGAATTTTTAATGATGGAAATTGCTAAAAGACAAACTATTTTCACAAATATATTGTTGTTGTTTTTTTATGCCTTAACATTCTTGTGGTGAATAATAATTTAAAATTTATTATTCCATTACTTTTCAACTTGATATGTGTCACAATACAAAATTTTGTATATGTGTGTTTGTAAGTATGTAAATATTCATATAAGCATGTGTCATTCAAAACTTTTTAACTAAGCCTTAATGCATGGAATTATCTCTTATTACCATTATTTAAAAAAAGTGTTAGTGTTACAGAATTTTACTGTGAGAACACTAATGTTTCTTTCAAATGAGCATTGAATTTGATAAAAATAATGGCAATTCATTATTATGCAGTGTCATCTACACAAGCCTGTAAAACGTTTACAAGAGGGCACCCATGAAACTATTTCTTTAACACAAAATTGAACATGAAATGTACAATACGTGCATAGCTATGAAAACTGTAGTTAACAAATGAATAGCATTGTAGGTACAAAAATTTTGAATGGTTCAGCAGACTTAGCTTAGAATGTTTCTAAACTAGGCATAATCTCCAAATACAAAATCCAGACCAAGAATATCTCAAATAGTATTTTAGTGACAATATCTGAAATACTATGTCCAGTAACTCAAAACTTCAACACTAAAAATGAACTATATCTCTAAAAATTCTGGTTTTTAAAATCACTGTTTGAACTCTACCAATTAAAAGATTCACAGACTCATCTTTATAACTTAATATTTTTTATGAATTATTTTGTTAAATTAAAAAGAAGGGCAGTACTTATAAAAATGCATGGGATCAAAAAGTGTGATAAATAATATTTAAAAATAATTGGACAAAACCTTAGCACTTTTCAGTAGATGGACTTGTCTTCCTCCGGGACAAAGAGAGAACTGTTCAGCCATTTCCTTTAATAAAAACACGTTCACGTACAGAAAATATTACTGTTTTATCACTCTGTTGTTTAATTTGAAATTCCAATTTATCTATTGCACCAAAAGTTAACATTTTCTTACACTGTGAATATCTTTCCAATAGGTACTTTTGTTCCATTTCAGAACATATGCTGATCATGTGACTACCCTCCACTAATCATATTGCACCATCTATACTAGTGCAGCTATCTCACTCTACTATTCTAGAACAATTCTCACTTTTGAGAATTGGCAGGTGTAAACCAGAAAAGGTAGCATATCAGTGGGGAGGAAGGGTGGGTGAGAGGAGGTAAGTACCTATCAGAAGTATATTTCCAGTGTAAGAAAGTGTTAACTTCTGAAACGGTCTTACCTCCCTTCACCCAAAGCTAGAATTCCACGTTGCAAAGGTGGAGGAGTCAGTGAAGGTGCATCAATTTTCAATCAAGTGGAAAGTGACCACATCGAAAGAACAGGTGTGCAAGAATACGAAAAGAAAACACACCTATGGGGTGTAGCACTACTTCTGGAACAGGTATGATCAAATATGTATGTGCCAAGGGTAGTGGGTTACATCAGAGTATGTCAAGTGCAGTCCATCCAGGCAAAACATCCAGTGGAAATGCCTTTTATAAGATATAGTGATCAACAAGTGCAGTTTCTCCGGGTAAAAAAAAAAAATCCAAGGGAATTGCCTTGGATACGTAGGATTATAAAAACAAAGAAAATTTACAGATATGAGTGTGATTGTGAGGTTTTCTATAACCAGCCCATTGTCAACATACATATCATACTTAGTCCACATATGCAGCAAGCCATAGTACCAAACACAGTGAAGGTGAGCAATAGTATGTTGGCAGATAAAAACGAAATAAGTAGACGTGGATAGGGCTAAAAAAGATTGTGAATTGTATTTCAATAGGCCAAGGGCAGTCTACCTGGGCAAAAAATAGCCAGGGGAAGCACCTTGGGATACATAGGATTATGCCAAGTGCAGTCCATCCAGGCAGAAAACATCTAGTGAAAGTGCCTGACATAAGAAATTGTGATCAACAACTTTGGTCTGCCCGAGTAAAAATATCGAGGGGAAGTGCTCTGGATCCTCAATAAGTTGTTATTGTATAATCATTCTTTGGTATAGCAAAGAGTATAATGATGATAGCTCTCTTCTCGCTGAGTGGGTACACATGACCTATAAAGTCTGATTTTGTTCATTATACAAAACTCACTCAGGAGGAAACCTCCTCAGTTCATCACTCTAGCATCCGGGAACCGGAAGCGGCTAGGACTCTCATACTCTGCTAGAAAAGAAGGGGGCAATACATGCTGGGGAGTCTGGAGAACTGATAAACAAATATATATATATGTATAGACACACACCACCAGATAAGCAGCTGGTGGTCTTACAGCAATGCTCCATTTCAACAGTGAGCATTATAGAAGTATACAGATTTAGTGCTGATATAATAACAAGCATACCTGACCAGGTGACACCCACCACTAGGTGGGATCTTGAAATATGTTGTATGTCAACTAAATAAGATAAAAAAATAATAATATGTTGACTAACCCCAGTGGAAGGTGAACAAATGTATTGAAAGTTGTCCACATACCAGTCTGAATGATCTCCTCCAATGATGAGTTTCGAGCAGCTAAAGACATGGTTAGGTGACGAATTTGGTGCGAAGATGTAATTGGCAACCTTCCATGAACAAGTCAAAATATGTCAGTTGTATGAGTAGATGAACCCAAACAGTGAATGTAATAGGTGATAGAATTCCACAGAAGAAATAGATCGGAACAAGAACCATGAAAGGAGGCAGTACGAATCATATGATATGGGAGGTAATGAACTAGACAAAGTAGTCGATCCGCACTCCAATGGGAGTACAGGTGGGAAATGGAAAGTAAGGAAGTAGAAGAAAAGGCTAAACAACCTTTCAGAGTAGCCGGTGTCCAGGGAAGGAAGGCCCAATCCAGATAGAGAATAACATATGAGGAATGATAAAGGACGCAGGAAATATTAATGGCATAAATATTGGAACAACGATTACCACATGCCAGGAGGGGGGAAGAAATAGGTCATAAAGAAAAAATGGGATAAGGAACACACTGCAATGGGTTCAAAGGGAGAACCAGATAGGGCATGAAGGACAACATTGAGATTCCGATCCGACAGACATGGCTGACAGACCAGACAAAAGGAGGGAAATAATCAAGTAGGAGAAGGCTTTCTGGGAGTGGGAGAATGAAGGTGTTCGTCAGGGCAACCCTATAACAACCAACAGTTGAAACAGATAAACCCTGATCAAACAATTGGGTGAAGAACTAGGACAGGTGAGTAACAGAAGGATGGGATGGTCAGAAGCCATGGCAAATGGACTAAAGTTTGAAGTAAGACCAATCCCTCCAGTACATAAACAAGGAGGAAGGGTGATTGGTATGTGCAAGGAAAGTTTCTACGCGAGGGGTGAGTTCCTGAGCTGAGGCATCGGACCTAAAAAAGCCATGTGTGAAGATGGAATTTGGCAATGCTGGGATGAAATACGTCCAATCATGGCTGTTAGAGGATCAATTGGGACAAAAGTAAGTGCAGTGGTTGCTGTTTCAGTAAGGGCCAGAGCAGAGGGAACCATGTCTAAACCAGCCAATATGGAGCAACCAGCAGAACATATAAGGAATTGGTCTGTATAAGGGAACTTACCCTAGAGAGGAGTCTATTCAAAGGGTAGACATATATATATGAAGACCCTTCCAATCTTGATTGAAAGTGTCCATCCCCAAGAGTTGAGGGGTGAGGAACTGGAGACCAAAAGGAAGGAATTTTGACATTCCACTGAGTGGCAAACACATTCACATGTAGTTTTCTCAGCTAAGAACACACCCACAGAAATAACCAAGGATGAAGGGACCACTCCATGGAAAGAAACTGGTTGGGGTGGGATAAGCGATCAGCTACAAGATTCTTAATTCTGGGAACATGACATGCCAGAACTGTCATATTATAGTCATTGGCCTAATACAGGAGGTCCAGACTTTGAAAACACAGAGATCTGGTCTTGGTTTCCTCTTGCCTGGTGATATAGCTGACGACAGTGGAATTGTCAGAATGAACCATAACCACCTGCACCCACAGGAGTGGAAGGAAATGATACAGAGCCTGAATGAACTGCCAAAGGTTCTAGGATGTTGATATGGAGAGTAGCCTCCTCAAAAGACCACAAATCTCTTTGGAACTGAGGAAAGCCCCTCACTCCACCAAAAGTGTGCAAAACCCGTAAATATACCGAAAATTAAACAAAAACAAAGTAATAATCAAACTATAAAAGCAAATTTAAACCAAAGTAACTTAGGTGTTAAAAGAATTATATAAATATAACTTACCAAATATTCAGCAGAGAAGACATGAAAGATCAAAATTATTGAGTCCAGAAATTGGGTCCATCCACACAAGCTCACATAAACTTGCCAAACATAAGTATACCTACTGGGAGGGAGGAATACACACTGAAAAACTTACCACAGATCTCCAGGGAAGAAGAACAATAACTAACCCAGCATATTGCGTGGAGGCATGGTAACAGGTGGAAAGTGCAGTAGAAAGAAATATCCACTCGGTTGTTATATCCTTCCTCACAAAAAACGTAATGTGAAATGGAAGAAATCATCAGCCAAACGTAAGACACAAACTCCCCATCGAAATATGGCCTGTGCTTTTCCAGCAAAGATTGTCGACCCTGAGGTCTGAGGACCCATGTCAGAACCATTGTCTCCTATCACGAGAATTTCATTATTCGGCACATTAAATATTGAATTCATATGAACAAATTAAAATTTAGAGAACAGAAATATTTCGAAAACAAACTAGTAGAATCAATGTAAATCAAACACAATAAGTCAAAACTTGAAGATGAAACTGACATCAATGTGTGATCAAGCACAATAAAAATTGTGTAGTTACATGGTGTTAAAACACATGTTTAAACACTAGAATGACAATCAAGAAAGTGGGAATTGTTCTAGAATAGTAGAAAGAGCTAGCTGCACTTGTATTGATGGTGCAGTATGATTGATGGAGGGTAGTCACAAGATCAGAACATGTTCAGAAATGGTTCAAACTGATGGGGTATAAAAGAATGGTGCACCGCTAGGGAAAATTGTTTTAGTAATGCTCAGAGGGCAAACCAGGATTGAGATAGATTTGGGTAACAGGTGGTAAGGCCTTTGCAGAACAATGAATTTATTGATTAAAATATGGAATATATATAATGATGGACATAATCGACAAAACTCTTTATGTTTTTAACATGTCCCTCAGGATCCAAGGGGTGTTTTTACACTACAATTTGTTGAATATTAAAAGTAAGTTCAATCTGGAAAATCCAAAAGAGGGTAGTTTTGGATGTATCTTTTTGAGACAAGCTTTCATTTGTTAATTGATAAATTTTTAAATGAAATACAGCATCCTAAAGACTTTGTACCAGCTAGTACTAAGGTCTACCCACGGGGAGTAAATTCAGTATATATCAATAAAGTCATATTCTAAGCAGCATTAATTAAGGAATTGTCAACCTTTTAGGCTTCTGCTCTCACCTTTTTATGTTTAGCTTAAGGTGAGATACTAATGATTTCACTTGCAATTTGGTAGGGAAGATCGAAGCATCATGGTAGTCAGCAGTAGTATGAGCAGACAGGAACACTTTGAAAGCAGCTACAGACATAATATTGTACTCGGCTTGCTGCACAGTGTCTACCAAGTTGGTTCTAAGCGATTCCTGAATACCTTTGTGTATCATTTGGAGACTTTCATGCTTCTTGTACTTGGCTGTTAAGCTCGTGATGCACTGACGTATTTCAGTCACCTTACCACTTCAAGTCACTTTTCACGGCCCCAATGCTAAAAGAGTGTGGGATGTGCCTTCTTTTTAGTCAGTAAAAATATCCAAAAAATTTCAGTTCAAATTAAGAAAAACTGGATTTGATATTTATTTTTGTTTTTTTTTTCAACAAAAATGTCCCCCACTGGCTCGTGAGGGGCCTCAAAATAATATTATAAAACTCTTTAATTGTGGACATTTCAAAATTGCTTCAAATTCTGTCATCACCATAACCTCAAAAAGTTATTTCATGATCTCTGACTTTTAAATGGCGTTTGGTTTTGCCAATATAGGAGGTCTTACAGTCTCCGCACGTGTAAAGATAGACAAGCCAAGAACAATAAGGAATGGGGAGGAGATCTTTAGTAGGGAAGAAATTTTTTATGCGTGATGTGGATTTAAAAACTAATCTTAAATCAACTTGAGGGTAGTAACGACCAAGTATGCATTTAAGTTTTTTGTTTTAAATTTAAGCTTTGTTTGCCAGTATAAGGAAGACACGAGTATATAGTAAATTTAGGTACAGTTGGTATCTTAATTGGATTTGTGAGTTTCTTTGTTAGCAAGGTGTTGGTAACGTTTTCTAATAAGTGTTGTGGATAGCAGTTACGTTTCAGGATGTCATGTAAAAAAGAAATTTCAGACTGTAGATTAAGATATGTGGAGCACAGGTTGAAGCATTTCTGAAAAATCCATAATTAAATGTGTTTTTTGGTATTGCCATGTTTTTATTGTTTATTATAAAACTGTGTTTTCCACCTGGGAAACCATTTATCGTAAAAGATAATTTATCTATACGCAGTGTAATATGATCTTAGTTTTTGATACAAATTTTTGCCATTGGCAGATTTTTACAAATTAGTTTTTAAATTAATATACATCATAAAGTCAACTGATGAGTAATTTTGTAAAATTAAAGATAATACAAATAAATCTTAGACTTGTTTTTAAGGTAAAGAAAGACATGCAAGATATTTTCTTTTTTCTATCTTGTGTAAAACAGCAGTTAATATAATAGGTTTCTTTTGTATCATTAGTGTCAGTGATAAATTATGCTTACAGAAGTTATGAAACACTGTCAACTGACTTGCCCTTTTTTAATTTTAATTAGATTATTGATATGTGTCTCAGATAGTTTATGTTTTATGTTTACAGAAATAAGAGTAAATTGCTATATAGTGCTATTATAACTGAATCTCAACATATTAAATTAGAACTAATTTAAGTGTTTTATTTTTGGTAGTGTATGTAAAACCTGAAATGATGAAGGACAGCCCATACTATTTAGATGCTCTTGAAGAACTGCCAACTGAGAAAGTATCAGAGACAAAGCTACAGGTGGAGACATACAGCTACAAGAAGAGCTACAAAGAGCGTAATCATCTTGTGGCAAACCATACAAAAGGTAAGACAAATCACTCTCCTCAGAAAGTGCGAATAGACAGCGAAAGTGGAGAAACAGACACCGAGAATGAGGAGAATGTGTCTGGAACGCCACCACGTTTTCGACGTCTTCGTCCCCTATTTCAAAATACTCCAAATCCTATGCCATTTGAGCTACAGAACTTAGAAGATAGTCCAAAAAGCAGTCACCATCACTTGAAAGATTTTTGTCCTCTAGGAGGTTCTGATGGAGAAAGTGACAATCAAGACAAAAGTAACTGTTGTACCACAACAAGTTATAGCTCGCAGTCTAGCCCATCGTGTCAGCTGCATAGTATACAGTCAAATCTTGCTCACTCAGACTTTTCAGAATCAGGATCCTCAAACAGTAGCAGCCTGGAAGAACAGAGTGCCTTATATATTCCAGCTAATGTTCGACTAGGGAACTACATTCCCTATAAGCCAAGCAGCTTATTACAGCGTGAAGAGTCAGTCATCAGTGAGGAGGATGAAAATGATGAAAGCCAAGCTAGTACAATTAAACCAGCCAGTATAAACGTGAACTCACACTCTCCTTCAGAAACTCAGGTAAAGGAAAATCAAGGCAGAGCTGCTGGTGATTGTGATGATAATACAAATCCAGCCAAAACAAAAATAGGATCTTCAGAAGCTTCAAAGCATGATTCAGCTCAAGTCCTCTTACTCAGTGGTTCTCAATTTTCTTCTGCTGAAAATGATAAAGTAGGAAAACAAGTTCCAAATTCCTGTAAAAGAAAATCTTGGAGCATTACAGCTGTTTGAGTGATAAGATGTGTTTTCTTGCTGCTGATTCATGGACTTGTTTGTACACACCAGGGTAAACAATTGTGACATTTGATTAATAAATACTGAATGGGGATAAATGTATTTATTTCTTGATGTGTAAATTAAAACTGTATTATAACTCATGGTCTTTATTTTTCCCTTTCTGTCAAACAGTATAATGTTAAAATTAGATCTTAAGTGATGTGTTATCATGGCTCCACCTGTTTGCATAAATTGTAAGCAATCAAGGTAAGCCTCCCTTTAACAAAATTTAATGATGAAGTATTCCTATCATGTTTCTTTTTTTTAAAGAGTTAGTTCAAGATCTTAGGTACCTCATAACAAACTAAAATACAAAACAAAAATAAGCTGAAACTGGAATGAATGTCATCATCAGCATAGACAGTTTGACAATGTAATGTAATCTTTTTCTTTTCAACAAAGATGTAACTGTTCTTTTAAGTATGTTATTTACTTTTAAAAATAACTGTATTCCATAATCAGATCAATAGTTTACGGTGAGAATGGCACAAACTATAAAAAAAACTCTTCATGCCCTCTTCTTTTTAAACTTTGGTGAGTTTATTCCAGAATTTATCAACAGTTCTAACAGTACATTTTGTTGTAGAATAAGACAGAAAATTATATGATTTAAGAAAATGTGCAAGATATTGACTCATAAATCATAATTCCAGTCTCCTATTTGAAGCACAGGTATCTGCTTCTACTGTCAAGTTAATCATTTTTATAAAATGTTTTTGAGTAAAAAAAAAACTTTCCTAAGGTTATGTTTTGAACAAGTTAGCCTTGTATATTTAAAATAAATTGAGTTGTTCTGTGTACTAAAAATTGTATTAGTGATTTTGCAGTGATTATTAAGGCTACTTTTTTGTTGAATGTTTATGTATGTTAATCTGTTTATGTGATAAATGTATTTGATTGATTTTTAAAAATATCCAAAGGCTGGCTATGTGTTCTGTATGCAAGTTCTTAGGCTTAGTCTTTAGAAAAATGTCAGTGTTGTCAAAAAGAAAATATTGTCCAATCTATATACCCTTTGAGTCTATCCACAAAATTCATCTATTTAAGATATACCTTAAAAAAATGTAATCTGTATTTTGCTCAAAAATACTACACTGACCCTACTATTACGTAACATATAATGTTTTGGGACAACATGGGACCTATTGGTCCATCTCGGCTGTTCCATCTTCTAAACTAAACTAAAACTGTTAATGAATAAATTAAAAAAAAAATCTTAAAGCCAGCCCTTATCATTCATATAGTTATCAAGCTTTCTCTTAAACTCGCTTAAATTTACTGCCTCCACAACATCTGAAAGCAACCTGTTCCAAAGGCGAACCACCCTGCCTGAGAAATAAAATTTCTTAAACTCTTTGTGAGCCAACTTGGTTTTGTACTTGCTGCTACTCGTTTCTTTCTATAAGGAATATGTTTACCTTGAATAT
>NW_013669643.1:65898-71734 GCF_000517525.1 Limulus polyphemus
CTGATTCTTTTCTTTCTATTTACCCCACAGACTATTCTATTCATATGCCTTGTCAAGGAATCACCTATAACCATAACCTCCTTATCATCCACATCCTTCCCTGATCCTTTTGTTTTCCTTTCCTCCAATAGTCCCTCATCTGCAGAAGCCAAGGGCTGAAATCTGTTGTTCAACAGAATAGGCTCATTATAACTAAATTCACTACTTTTAGCCTTTATATTATTCTTTATAACTTCCTGAAAGTCATTGTTAGCTGATGTATTCCTTAAATGTAAAAGCTTAAGCTCGTCTTAAAATCCTGCTGCCATTTCCCTCAGTCTACACTTTTCTTTATCTATTGCCTCTACATTAATTATGATATCCTCCAACCTACAAACTCTAGGTACAAATTGCACATCTTCATTACTAGTTTCCTTAAAAGTACATTCCAGTCCCGAGTTCACAAATAAAACCCATTCATTGACTCCATAATATACATAATTTCAGACAACAAAATTGATCACCTTTTAAAGTTACCTCAAGAAATTTGAATACTAGACTTTAAGTTTAAGTACCATCACTAGCCCTTAGTAGTAATATTTTATGGACTGATGTACATAAGTTCCTGACCATAAAGACATTGGCGACTTTGGTAACTACAGTTATAATTTTGGGCTCAAAAACTACTTTAGTTTTTGATTTATTTTTATACACTTACACCAAAGGACTTTGGAGATTTATTGATGAAATGCAAGATTAGTGCTAAGCAAAAGAACTTCCCGGGTGAATTAGGATTGAGGTTAAAGGTTAATCATTGACCTCATAACTAACTTTCACACTTCTCACCCAATCTCATTTCACCCATTAAGAAGGATGCTTTACCTTGTGATGACTCTTAGGTTGTCAGTTTTTAATCTGTGATTTTTAATTTTTTGTTTTATCTTGTCGATGTTATGAAAGAGCAACTATTGAGTCAGGGCCCTGTTTGTTGATTCATATCAGTACTCAAATTATATAGAAAAAACGCGTACATGTTCATTTTGTATGAAAATACATGTTAATTAGGGTTAACTAATGTTAAATAACTCTAATTTGTGAGTAAGAACTTTTTTAAGTGCCCCTATCTCTCTCTCTATATATATATATGTGTATATATATATAGTTAATTTTTCACGTGATCCAATTTAATTATCACTTTACAGAGAAAAATACTAATATTGTTTTGACTTTTAACAGCATTTGTTATACCTTTACTAAGTATTTCAGATCCAAGGATAGAATACAATTTTCACGTAACAATTTCATGCGAGTAATCGTAAAGCATGTCATTGTTCCTGGGCATTTAATCTGCTTTATTAACGTAACAAAAAAAGAAAACAACTTTTGTGTATTTCGGTTTCCACTTTAATCTTTTATTTTATGAGGGAAAAGCGTTAACATTTGTGGTGTGCAATGATTTACTTGTAACTTATAGGTATCCCATAATATTTGTTGGAGTTATATTTGCCTCAGGTATTATAAAAGCCTTTTATTTCGCATTGGATATTGTGCCTTTGAAGGTAAGACTTATTTTTCACAGTATTATGTCGTCAGTTTCATTGTTTATATTTTTGCTATTAGTTAGAATTGGTAATAAAAGGGTAATAATAATTTTTTTCTCTAGGTTGGAATTATTATGAATGATGTACATTGTGTATATTTTTTTTAGATGCGTTTTTTTTTTCCTGGAAGATGTGGCTTGTGATATTTTAAGATTACGGAAAAATAGCCATAAATAAATTTGATTTACTTATTCTTTAGCGATTTCCCGCGGTTTTTGCCATAAGTACATGTGGCGTACTCTAGTAATAAACAACAACCTTCGGATAATAATGTACAGTTTTATAAATAAATCTGAGCGGTCACTAGGCAGTTATGGTTATAAGTCAGCTCAGTGATTACGTGCCGGACTGTGGAACTTAGATTTCCTGGTTCGCATCCCGTTACCGCTCCACCCCTCGAAAAAACTCGCACTCCGCACTTTGGAGCCATAAGTGCGTTAGAAGAGTAATGGTCAAATACTATTATTCGGGCAGACAAGAGTTGGCAATAGTTAATATTGACTACCTGCCTTCCCTCAAGTCTGTCACTTCAAAATTAGGAATAGCTAACATAGATGGCTCTCGTGTAGCTTTCTGTGAAATGAACAAAAGATTACATGTCTCTCTAGAAATATAAAAATCTCAGATTCGTGTTGAAGTTTCGTTGAACCACAATAATGTATTTTCTTACCTGGTTGCATAATTTTTGTTAATCTATGACTGTACAAAAAAAAAAAAAGAAAGAAGAATACGCCCTTTGTATTTATTGTTATATCATTTCTATTTGGCTTGTTTATCGATCATCATTGCCTTATTAAATAGTGCTTTATTAATGTGTGTGTTTGTGTGTACCCTGTTTGCATGAAGACGTTTCACATTTGAATGACGTCCATGAATGTAACTGCTCATGACATTTTTTGTTTCTTTTCGTTTCAAAATAAATAAAGTATCTGTTGTCTGTGGATAATAAATGTGAGAACATGTCTTTCAAACCATATTTAGAAAGAACTATATATCGGACAGTTTGATTTTCATTATATATATATATATATATATATATATGTGTCATATTAAATATTACTGTAGAAATTAATGTTGCTTCACAGTCCACACTGGTAAAACCTAAAGATAGTAGATGCACCCAGTAAAGAATGTTATAAATGTTTTAAATATAAAACGACAGTGAACACCAGAGAATCATTCTTCTTTTTAATTTATGTTTGCTGAACAATCTTAGGGTCGCAGGTTCGAATCCCCGTCACACCAAACATGCTCGCCCTTTCAGCCGTGGTGGCGTTATAATTTGACGGTCAATCCCACTATTCGTTGAAAAAAGAGTAGCCCAAGAGTTGAGTGATGACTAGCTGCCTTCCCTCTAGTCTTACACTGCTAAATTAGGGACGGCTAGCGCAGATAGCCTTCGTGTAGCTTTGCACGAAATCCAAAACAAACATTTCGGCTTTACGTCATCACCAAAAGCATAAATTTCCTGAAATGAACTCTACAATTAAAATCGTTTTGGAATATGTCTGATAGAGTTCATTTATGCTCCTGGTGAAAGCGTAAAGCCGAAATTTTCAGCAAATTAAAAACTTTGAAAGATTATCTGGAGTTCACGGCTGTTTTATGTATTCATAATTATACGTCAGTCAGCACTGCGTTTGTTGTTGTTGTTTTAAAACACTGTCAATTGTATGAATTAGTAATGTGATTCTGAAATCTCTTTTGTTTGTGTTAAGAAAGGAATCAAGTTAGTGCAATTAGGCTAAAACACGCATTAAATATTACATCGGGAGGGTCTTTTAAGGGAACGTAGAGATAAATGTTATTCAAAAATAAATTCACATAACGGTTTTTTGCAGAAAATATTTTTGTGCTAAGCATGGTCTCATGAAACCTCTTCAATATATCTTTTGTTATTTTGTTTCTCTAAAGCGCCGGATATTAGGCTTAAAATTTAATTAACCGATGTAAGAAGGCCTTTGTAAACGTGGACGTTATTTTTTTGCGAAACTTTTGTTAGTTTAAGTGCTTTTAAGAATATCAAGTTTTTGCGAGATTTAAAATGGTGGGGATTTGTTATTTTTACTACTATAAAGTCAAGGTGATCTGTTTTGACGAACACGCAACTCTAGTTCACAGTAAGTAATGGCCGATCTGTTTTAAATATAATAATGAGTGGAATAAAAGCCACAGATATAGTTATAAACATACGCAATATTTTGAAGTGGTCAAAACTTGTAAGGCAAATTTAAAGGCACAATTGTTAATAGCGTTAGTTTTGTTTACCCTGAAAGATCATTAATAAATAATACCAAATCTACATACGAGGTAAATTTAATGTTCATTTATATTAAGTAACATTAATTTCAAGTGCCTACAACATGATAAATAACATTAATTTCAAGTGTCTTCAACATGATAAATAACATTACTTTTAAATGCCTACAACATGATAAATAACATTAATTTCAAGTTCCTACAACATGATGTATCAATTTTTGTGATTTATGAAAGTCATGTAACGGGATATTAAGGTGAGAATTAGACAAGAATTGCTCTTGTATATGTTTGTTTTGAAGTTAAGCACAAAGCTATACCGCAGGTATCAAAACCCGGTTTCTACCGTTGTAAGTCCACAAACATACCGCTGTGCCACTGGGGAGCAAATAAATGAAAATACAAAATATATATCGTTTAACTCGTATGAGAAAATTAGTTTACTTATATTATATTGTATAATTTACATAGAATATAGTTCATATTAACAAAAATAATAAAAAGGCTTACCTTCAGATGTGTCAGCAGGTTAGAAGTGGTTTTTCCTGAAGTAGAAATAGTTCACTCACAATATTTACACTTAGAAAGTACGAAGTGTTCATGTACCATTCAATACAAATTAGTAGCCTTCTCAGCTTCTCTAAAATGACTTGAGTGGATTAATAACCATGTAATACAATAACTCTACTGTTCATGTCACGATGTTTTTAGTAAGTTACATTCAAAATTTAATTAAACTACTTTTTGTTTGTTATGCCAATTAGTATAGCATAAACTCATAGCTAAGAATCCATATTTTAATAGTATATAAATTTTTAATTTTATGAGGCAATGTTTAAAAAAATCCTGAAATACCCTAGTGTGAAAAACGTGTCTATTTTTCTAAGCATTTCCACTTCACTAATTTATTTACAACCCGTTCAAGAAGTACGAAACTTAACATAAATTACTCATTGTAATGTTGTCATCACTCAGACAAAGCATTATTTCTTTGAAGTTCAATTATTGTTACAGCAATTAGAAAACTTACAAATATATTTGATGACTAGCGTATAGCCCATCAAAAATGACGGCGGCAAGTACTACCACCCCCACCCGATAGTAAACTCTAACCTCACATTTCATAGCTAACTGAAATACATTTTGCGAAATCAAGCTTGACCAACAAAGAGGCAGAAAAGTGCAGTCGAACCAATTAAACGTCGGTAAATTCCTTTGTGAGCCAATCAAAATTAAGATCATTCATGAAATTAATTCGTAGCGTATTCATAGAATAATTATTGGTAAAAATAAGTTAGATTAACAACTTTTAACATACATAAAAGCCAGTGCGTTTTGGTAACACTACGGTCCAACAATGGGCTTAATTTTATGCTTCTTAGAAACAAAAATATTACCTAATATTGTTGTTAGTCTATGTATTGAAAATATAAAATGAAAGGTATAGACCAGGGGTTCCCAAACGTTTTAGAATCGCGACCCACTATTCATGACCACAACTTATGGCGACCCATTCAAATTTACTGGGCAAAAACATATGAAAGAATATAAAAAATATTATTTATTCATGTTCACGTATTTCAATTACATTTAAAATACTCACGTATTTTCAATAACATTTCCAGAACTTATAAATGCTATCTAATTGATTAATAATGAGGCGTGTGTGAAGGATGTGCTTGTTTCTTGTTACTGCCAAGAATGGCATTGACATCAACATCAATGTGAGTTAGTTTCAGGCGTAGGAATTTGACAATTGAAGTTTATTTCGGAATTTGTTTTTGATTCCTACCATTGCTGAAAATCAAACTTCACAATGATATGAAGATGAGAAAGTGAGAAGTACCTTCAAAGCTTCAGTGGAAAGGATTGGGTATGGTTTTCGAACAGACACCCAGAACTGTATCAGTTTTCTGCTGATTCATTTCTAACGAAGCGTCCTCAGATAAATCAAAAGTTCTTCCTCAGCTTTTGTCGATATCCCACTCGTTATGTCA
>NW_013669643.1:72643-73760 GCF_000517525.1 Limulus polyphemus
AATGTGACGGTCAATCCCACTATTCATTGGTAAATTAGGGACAGCTAGCGCAGATAGCCCTCGTGTAGGTTTGCGCGAAATTCAAACAAACACACTGAAAGTTAATAATTTAAAACTATTTAAAGTTCATGAATATTTGGTATTGTCAACCTGGGCGGCCTACTTATGCGATATATGGGCTAAACGGCCAGGTCAGAGATCACAAGGTTCAGGCATAGTCATCCTTAATTTAGAACTGCTGATCAAAGGGAGAGCAACCAGTTGGTAACAACTGCTGACTACGTGGCTAATCTGAACAGAACAGTCGGATTGACCATTATGATTATAATGACCTCATAGCCGAAATTGTGGAATGTCTTCAGTGTCTCGAACCTTGGACCTTCCAATTAGCAACATTTTCTAGTCTTGCATTGCAAAAGTGTTGGTTTGTGTGGCAGGATCCTCTTTCCTCCAGTTTCTAAATACCACTTTGTTATCATTTTGACCTTTATTGTGACCTTGATCTTTGAGCTATATTCACCAATAGCTAATCGGTCTTTCGGAGATAATTTCTGTAATTAATTTGATGAAAAGCTTTGAGTTATGTGGTTGACCTTGAATGTGACATTAACCTTAGACCTTCATACATGAAAAGTTAATCAATTGATTCGTTGTACACACGCAACTTCTGTAAAGGTTATGATCGAAATCAGCTGAAGACAAATATTTTCGAGATATAAGGCGGAAATAAAATTTTCATTTAATAATTGAAATCATTCATAATATTCTCTCTAAAGTATGGGAATTTTAATCCTGACAAGACAAGACACATTATTGGGAAAACGTCAACGATGGCATACTTATAACCCTTTCTTAAACTAACATAGACATTTTAAATTATAATTTTTATATTTTTATTTAACTCATTTTTCTTTGTTTCAGGTTTCTTTATCGAATCCTGGCCTACTCTGAAATTGTATTGAATTTAATCAATTTAGTCTTGATTTTTTTTCAATTTATTAATTTTTTGCTTCTCTTATTGCCTTTAGGCATATATTACTCAATAGTTAAAGCAACAATATATATCGGCCCAGCATGGCCAGGTGGTTAAGGCACTCGACTTGCAATCTGAGGGTCG
>NW_013669643.1:74429-92036 GCF_000517525.1 Limulus polyphemus
TCTCTAACTTATCGAATAATCAATATTAACTATATAGTTCCTAGTTTTTAAACCGTATCAAGATGTTTTATATTCCTTATAAAGTTATGAACAGAAAATGATATTCAGAACCTATAATTTGGTTTATTCCTGAAATTCATCTCTTCCTACCATCCTCAATTTAAAAATTATCAGAAAATGATCTAATTTGCGTCTATCCAAAAACCTTCCTACCTCTAAAGCTATATTTTAACAACACATATGGTCAGCTCAGTTACTTCAATCCTCCCTCTCCAATGTGTAGAACTATCAACTGCAGCAGCTTTATCTATTTGACCATTTAGGATAGACATGTCCATTTTTGTGCATAAGATTTATCAGTTTTCTATTGTATTGTTACTTGACATTTCCCAATTTCAGGAAATCTCTTTTCTATATCATACTATTTAAAGATAAGCTAAATTTTCATTTAGTTAAAAATCTTCTACTGCTACATGTAGATAATCGGTATAAACATTAAAATCTCCAAACCTTACTTGAAGTTCTCAAATCTTTATTTTATCAAATACAAATTGTCCTTTAAAACTTACAAGACTGTCAACCTCTATTTATATACTTCATATTTACATTATCCTGCTGGGTGATATAAAGCTCCTATTATAAATATATTATTCAACATTTCATAATCGACCATTAACTAATTAATTTGTTGTGATGGCAGGGGCTGTTGGCTAACTGTCCTCCATCTGGGCAAAAGTTCAAAATAAGGGACTCAAGGGTCTCTAACCTGGTCACGTGCTCGTAATTCCTTCCAAACATACAGAGAGAAAATTCGCAAAATATGTAGAACTTTCAAAAACAGTGATAAATTTATGCGTGTTTGTTCAAAAACAATATATTTATATATATATGTAACTAAATGACTTTTTTCTACAAACAAGGGATTAGTTATCTCTAGTTTTATCCTTAAATAAGTAATTTCTATAAAAATTTCGTAGTCTTATGTAACTTTATTTTATCACCACTGATTTATCCCTAGTCTCCAAATTCAACTTTAATGAATTCTCTTCACCTCTGTCTTTATTCGTTTTCAGTTGCGTCACCAATAAATACCTCCATCCTGACCATTAGCTCCTTCTGCTGTATTTTCCATTTTTTGAGTGCTAGTTTCTGTATATAACTCTTTAAGTCTTCTTGCTCATCACACAGAAATGTTTGATCATCAATAATTCATTCATAATATTTCATACGCACTTTTTCTCCTTACGCCTTTACTTTTATTAAATAAAGTTTCAGTTTAGACATGATTCCACTAACATTAAATGGAAAATCTTGAATAAAAATTGACTATCTATTAACTTAAGTGCTTATTTCTTAACATGTTCGCCATCCTTGATAAACTCAAGATGCTTTTTTTCGGGGAGTTAAGTGCTTCCATTCTTGTTATTGACCAATCTTATGTGACCTCGTAAAATGAATATCGTGTTCAATATCAAACATTTTTTAAAGATGTTCTTTCTTTCGAACGTCTATCCTTTCTTCCGTCGTCTTTAATACTGTAAAACAAAATCGAACGCCCATTTTGATTTTTTAGCTCCTTAACCCTACTTTTAAATTCTCGCCATTCCGATGTAAGTCCATCAGTGCTTTCTATATTTTCTTTTGTCTCTAATTTCAACTGTTCCGTTTCCCTTATTTTTTAAACTATCATGTAATCTTGCTACTTTATGTCACCATCGAATTAATTTTCCTCAAAGATGTCTTTAAATTCGCCCACACGTCTTTAATTTGTTTATTAGATTCTTTGCCATTCTTCAGTGGTTTTATTAAGTTTAATTTATTATTGTTCTTTTATTTCACATATTACTTTCCATTGTTAGATAATATATGAGTTTAGTACGAACTTAAATCTATTAAGCTGAGTTGCCCCCCCCCCCCCACTAGTGGTACAGCGGCATGTCTGCGGACTTACAACACTAGAATCCGGGTTTCGATACCGTGGTGGGCAGAGCACAGAAGTTTGAAGTTAAGCACAAAGCAACACAATAGGCTATCTGTGCTCTTCCCACCACAAGTACCGAAACGCAAATTCTAGCGTTGTAAGTCTGCAGATATTCCGCTGTACCACTAGGGGGCGTTTGAAAGATGAAAAAAAAATATTGGTAGCTTACTGCTTTTATGACATTTTCTTTCCCCGTGTGAAAATTCTAAAAATTCAATAACTTTCTTTTGTTTTAAGGTATGTTCACAATTGTTAACATATCGTGTTCCTGGACCCCCAAGTGGCACAGCATTATGTCTGCGGACTTACAACGCTAGAAACCGGGTTTTGATGCCAGTGGTGGACAAAGCACATATAGCCCATAGTGTAGCTTTGTGCTTAACTTCAAACAAACAAACGTATTCCTGGATTATATCTTCAATACTCTTCACTCCGGCTGCTTTCTCACCTACCCTGGTGATTTGGGTGCTCGACTCGCAATCTGAGGGTCGCGGATTCGAATCGTCATCACTGAACATGCTCGCCCTTTCAGCCTTGGAGGAGTTATAGTGTCACGGTCCATCCTACTATTCGTTCGTAAAAGAGTAGCTCAACAGTTGGCGATGGGTGATGTTGACTACCTCCAATCATTCTAGTCTGTCACATCTAAATTTGGGACAGCTAGCACAGATAGACGTCGAGTAGATTTGCGCGAAATTTTGCAAAATAAAATCACGTTCTATAGATGTTTACTGTTAAAATATTAGTATTGGTTAAAATTACGAATTATTGAAGATTATGAATTAGTTAAAAGTGAAATCTTAGTGTTTGTAGAGGAACCAGACATCGTAACAGTTTCATTTTACCATTCATCAACAATACTATAAAACGTCCATTTTAATAAACCATACACCCCTTCAGTCATGAAGTTTATCTTTCCTGGCTTTGCTAACACATCATTGGTGCATCCTGCTCTAGCACGAATTGTATTTCGTTTTGTGTTCTTGCATAAATTTCCTTTAAGTTTATTTTTTCCTAGATCAAATACATGTTTGTTCATTTTATCACACATATTGTTTATCATTTTGCTGTCTTTCTACAAGCATGAAGATTGGAAAGCGAAACAGTCTTATCAATATCAAATATGAAAGTGTGTGTGTAACTGAACATGTAGTGGTTTTTTGGTGCCTCAAAAAGTTCAGAACTTGTTGGAGAGAGGAACTCGGAAAGTCATGAGTTTTAGCGTTATTTGAAAACTAAACACTCGGCTAGACAGGTGCTTTTTAATTGGTAAGTGATTTTTAAAAATAATCTTGAAAAATACGAATAAAAGCCGAAATACTGACGTTTTGTACCTGAAAAAAGTAATTGAATCCAAAATAAACCCATGGCAATAAATTTTTCTATCATGCCATAAATAATCAATAATTTACTGAGGCTTTTAGATGGTGTTGAAATAACTATTATATTTTGTCTCGACTGGCAGTGAAAAAAGTCCGTTTTTACAAGTAGCTTGCTACGTTCATTAATAAGACAAATGAAATAGCACACTTTGGAGGAAACTCTGTCATAAATCGTACTTGTATGAGTGTAGATACACTTCCAATTTTCTTTGTTATGGTTGGTAGCCTAAACCATCTCCCAATTCAAATTATTAATTAGTTTCTAATACAAGGTGCACAAGCCTTTCTAACGAGAAGACCCAGCAAATTAGCAGCCCTAACGTAGGATATAAGCTAAGACCTTGTTAGTATCTATTACTACAAAAATGTGTTACTGGTTGATTATTACATTTTAGACTTAGATGATGAGATAGGCTACTAACTACGACAATAATTCATATGAGATAGTCACAATTTACCGTAAGTACTTCCATCTATCTATATAACTGTAAGCCCTTAACAAGAAAACATAGGTCATTTAGTAACCCTTATCACTAACAAGAAAACATAGGTCATTTAGTAACCCTTATCACTAACAAGAAAACATAGGTCGTTTAGTAACCCTTATCACTAACAAGAAAACATAGGTCATTTAGTAACCCTTATCACTAACAAGAAAACATAGGTCATGTAGTAACCCTTATCACTAACGAGGAAAAGATAGCTCATGTAGTAACCCTTCATCACTAACAGAAAATATAGGTCATGTAGTAACCCTTCATCCCTAACAGGAAAAGATAGCTCATGTAGTAACCCTTCATCACTAGCAGAAAATATAGGTCATGTATTAACCCTTGTCACTAACAATAAAACATAGGTCATGTAGTAACCCTTCATCACTTGCAGAAAATATAGGTCATGTATTAACCCTTGTCACTAACAATAAAACATAGGTCATGTAGTAACCCTTGTCACTAACAACAAAACATAGGTTATATAGTAACCCTTCATCACTAACAACCAAACATAGGTTATATAGTAACCCTTCATCACTAACAATAAAACATAGGTCATGTAGTAACCCTTCATCACTAACAATAAAACATAGGTCATGTAGTAACCCTTCACCTCTAACAATAAAATATAGGTTATGTAGTAAACCTTCATCGCTAGCAGGAAATCCTTCGTCTTGTTGTGTACCTTCCACATCTTGCTGTAAAACCTAAGCCATTCAGTCACCTTTCCACCCTTTTTGTTATAAAATAAGGTTTTAGTATAAAACTATTTGAACATAAAAACAAACAGACATTAGAATAGTTTTGTGAAACTTGTTACGAGTTATTTTTTAACTTTAGATACTTAATGGTGTTTAAAATTTTACCATGAAAACTTATTATTTTTTAAGTAATGACGAAAAGAAAATGTTGAAATAACTTTTCCTGAATTATTGTAACACACGTCTTTGATGAACACATACGGTAAGATGTAGCGTGACAGTAACAAGGTCTTTCATTAACAATGGCCCGGCATGGCCAGATGGTTAGGGAGCTCGACTCGCAACGCAATCTGCAGGTCGCTGTTTGGAATCCCCGTCCCACCAAACATGCTCACCCTTTCAGCCGTGGGGCGTTATAATGTGTGGTAAATCCCACTATTCATTGGTAAAAGAGTATCCCAAGAGTTGGCGGTGGGTGGTGATGAATAGCTGCCTTCCCTCTAGTCTTACACTGCTAAATTAGGGACGGCTAGCGCAGATAGCCCTCGTGTAGCTTTGTGCGAAATTCAAAAACAAAACAAACAATCATTATCAGTGGTCAGTTTTTGCTTTAAAATCTACAGAACGTAAAATGATGTTATACCATACTTCAAACATCGCCATTAAAAATACTCACCGTTTATCAAATATTGTAGACTAAGCCACTGCGCTGGTATTTGATTTCTCTGTTACTTTGTTACGATACCATTACTGCTACTATGTTGGGATTGTCTATGTCATCTTAAAACAAGTTATGACGAAATTGTTTTTATTAAATTTAATCTTCTAGGTTTGTCATGTTTAACAGTTTTTTGATGTTATTTTTTTTAACAGCACCTACACGATGAAGATGATTTGTTTAAAGAGTACAGGACTTAATGTTATAAAAATAATTGTGATAAAACATCGAAAGTATTGTATTAATCACACCGCTTTGATTAATTTTTATGATCAATATTTTTAAGGGATCTTTTCTGTTTCGTTCACCGCGTTCAAACAGAAAGAAATGTATATAGTTATGAATGTAGTTTTAATACTGATTTGAGAATTATACATTAAAATTTGGAGAAATGAAAAAAAAGTTTTTTATATATTTTAATTTAACTTAGAAAACAAAGGAAATACTTTTTGTCACACACACACACACACACACACACACACACACACACACACACACACACACATATATATACCTACGTATTTAAAAGAATTCCAAGACGTTAAGACAATACAAAGTATGCAGTATTAATGTAACAAATTTAATGTGAAAATTCGGAAATATTCTATATATTTTCTCGAAGAGGTCATCATTTTCATGCCTACGACGCCAAACGAACTCTTGAGATACGAGTCAATCATGTTACGATTGGTTCCCCAAAGTCGCTTGTTACGTTTCTTAACCACGTATTAAGTACTTTCAATTTGCTGCAGATTTAGAAATGTATATTAAAATTTGGAGAATTGACTTTTAAATGGGAAAATATTTTCATTTTTTAAAGAATTTTTAAAATTAAATTTATGTTTTATTTAAATAGACGTATAATTATTTACTACTTAGTCTTAACTTGATCTAACCTCACATAAACTGACCTAATCTAGGAAAATACACAAAAACATTATTTTAATTTTTCCAAATTTAATTTATATTTCTGAAATCAGCATTAAAAAGTTCATTGAAATATATATATATATATATATATTTCTTTCTGTTTTAACGCGGTGAATGAAACATAATATATTCTTTTTAAGCTTATTAACATAAAGGGGTAGGGTGTTGCGCCCCTTTGTCTCAAAATCGTGCTCTCTCTTTGGGGCCGTGGAATACATTATATGAGTGGACATCAAGTATTACTATTTGATCACAGTAGCCCAAAAGTTGGCGGTGTATGTTGTTCCTTAGCTGCCTTCCTCGTGTCTAAGTAGAAACAGCTAGCGCAGATAGCTCTTGTTTGGCTTTGTACGAATATCCGAAACAAGCAAACAAATTGAACGGTACTTTATGCGAAATATTGGCTACACGGATGGAACAGAGATCAGATACCTATACCTCTGATCTCCAGGCTCGCTGCTTAGTACGTGATTATTGTAAATCTAAGGCTGTGGTTGAATATCATAGTTATAACGCCCACATAAGAAAATTCGAAACGTGTTCAGCGAGCTATCGCGGCTCGAACATTTGATTTTCTGATCCATAGTTAGGCAGGCTAAACTAGGTCACACCCAGTACACAATAATAATAACTATATCTCGTGCAACTTACTACTTACTGCAAACGCATGCTGAAAATCAGTTAGGGGTAGTGTGCAAAACGACAACTTCAAATGTCAAATAAGATCGAAAATAACAGCATTAGATTTGTTAATTCTTAATATATGCACTAGATGGCGATACTTACACATAAATGATTAAGAAAACAAAAACGAGTTGATTGATTTTTTATGTTGTTTTATTATGATCGCTAGTCTAATTATTAGTCCAGAAGGAGAGTTCGTCGCTAAGATAAGCATTAAACTAAGTCTAAATTGAGCAACTCGCCCGACTGAGTTAAAGTGGACTAAGCTTGTAAGTCCTTAAACGATTTCATTCACCTAATGCGTGAGCCCCAGAAACAGTAAAGTATTAAATATACATTCAAAACACAGTAAAGGCTCCAATGTTATCCTCTCATCAAAATATTGTTTAACCTTTGGACATGTTTCATATACGCGGTGTTGAACATGATTTATACACATAGACATAATTACTGAAAGCATAGATACAACTGAAGAAAAAAATCCAAATAGTAATAAAAAAGTTATGAAAATAATTTAAAAATTCATGTTAGAAGCAGACCTCCAACATTATTTGGCTGAAGTTATAAGCAGGATGAACAATTTATATGGAGATGGTGCGTGATTCAGGAGAAAATGACAATGAACGAAAGTTGTGTCGTTCAATAGATTATTATATCTGAGCCTAATTACATATTACACCTTCTTGTTTAGTTTTAAGCTGCAGTCGATGATAATTAAATGTTCAAAGTGGTCCGTTTGCTTTGTTTTTGGTAAACTTGAGATTTGTACATTTATATAATGCTTTGTATGATCAACAACTCACAAAAGATACTTTGATAATAAGTACTACTTTTAGTGTTAACTTTAAATGACGGCTTGGGATCATTACTGCTAGTAGTAGTCATAAGAAATAGACCAGTAGTATTATTGCTGTTAGTAGTCTTAACAAAGAAGCCGGTACATTACTGCTAGTAGTAGTCTTAACAAATAGACTCGTAGTATTATTGCTGTTAGTAGTCTTAACAAAGAGACCAGTAGTATTATTGCTGTTAGTGATCTTAACAAAGAAGCCGGTACATTACTGCTGGTAGTAATCTTAACAAAGAGGCCGGTAGCGTTACTGCTGGCAGTGGTGGTAACAAAGAGGCCAGTAGCATTACTGCTGTTAGTAGTCTTAACAAAGAGGCCGGCAGTATTACTACTTGCAGTAGTCTTAACAAAATATCGTTGGTTGCAAAATTGAATGTATCCAACTATTTGTGGTCAGATTGTGAAAATAAGAGGAACATTACCTTTGACATAAATCTCCAAAAATATCTAAAGTGAACGTCGCAAGTAAACGAGCTTTTGGCAGTTTAGTACTTTTGAAATAACAAAGAAAAACGCCTTATTTTGCTAGTTGAAATACATTTTTTATAATGAAATTGGATCATAAATGGACGAAATGCGCATAATACAAAGCAACAGTGATTAATGGTGTTGTGATCAATCCTGACTTTGGTTGAGTGACAACTTAGAAAAGTCCAGATAATAATTCGAGATAAATTCTCCGTACATTTCTGTATTCCCAACGAGGCTCGCACCTTGGATCTTGTTATCATTTCAACTTGCTCCATACCATTGATAAAACACTGTTTTGAAACCATGTATCTTATGTGTATCTTTCTTAGATTATCTCCTCATTCTGTAATGAGGCACTGAAAGAGAAGATACAGCAGTCTACACGAAACGGCAAGTTAATTCTTCTATCTGAAACCCGCTGAGTGGATGCTGTCAATCGCCTCGTTGAGCTTTATGAACGCATTTTGATAGCTTTGGAGAACCTACAATAAACATTATCAACGCAGAAAGTACAACAAAAGTAAGTCATTCTGCCGTTTCAATGCAGCAATGTCAATCATTATCAGCCTCTTCGTTGCAAAAAAGAAAAAGAAAAAAAAAAGTTGCTTGGCTTCACTCTGCCCTTGTGCAAAGTCCTGCAAAGCGTCAATTGGGACTAAGCTCAGGCCTGTGACCATGTTTATATTGCTTAGGCAAAGCACCGAAACATCTTTGATGGTTCTCTTCATCAAAATTGAGCAATTTGGCAGATATGTGGATTTGAAAAAGCCACTATCTGTCAGGCGATAAAACTACGGCCAGCAACATTCAGTGTTAGAGGAATGCTTTCTTTTTTAATTACTCTATTGCAGAGTTGAAGACTTGACTTACAATGCCCCGTGATTTTTTAGCAAGGCTGACTACTCTAATACCCCCGAACTGACTACTCTAATACCCCCGAACTTTAGTAAAAGTAACTTTTCAGAGGCTGAGGTTCGTCGGAGCATTGAAACAGATGAACAAGAAGTTAAGTTGTAGCTGAAGAAATTGTAGAATGTTGAAGAAAGAAACAAACGTACGTCAGCTAAATCGGCGTTGGAAGTGTGAAGTGTCGATTTTATTCCCTAGCGTCTAGCGGGTTCTGTCTGTTCATTTCTACCAAGTCAGTGTATACAGAAACCTTGGAGAGGACATTTTTTAAACGTTGAAAAGATGCAGTTGGCGAGGAATGTCTGACGAGGCCTGTGTTGCTGTCTCTACATAAAGAAATTGAAATCGATTATGCTAAAATAGTTGACCATTTGGCTGTTTCAAAAATTACGTCGCGTGGGTGTTATGCTGTGGTTTATATTCTGAATAAGATTTATTTTGAATCTATAGTTATAATAATATCAATTAGTTTTTTCAACTTAAGTTTTTTATATGTTTGGTGCTTGAAACCGTCGGTACTTGGTGAAACTTCATAATTAGAAAATTTGAGAAAAAAACAAAGACAATTGTACGCTTCACAAAAAATATATTCACGACCACGGTTTCGCCACTAGAGACATCATCAGCGACAGACTGAAATGGTTTATAAACAGGTTTATATATGTTTAACCAAAGAATCGGAAGTAACCTTGACATTCACTTTGAGACAAGTGGGGAGGAGCTTAAGTTAAATCGGAAGTAACCTTGACATTCACCTAGAGACAATTGGGGAGGAGCTTAAGTTAAATTGGAAATAACCTTGACATTCACCTTAAGACAAGTGGGGAGGAGCTTAAGTTGGTTGAGTCATTCAGAACGTTTGGTGGATTTATTTTTAGACATTTATTTAGTTCTAAAATTGCCAGGCTATTTAGTTTGTTTACCTTTTTTTTTACAGATATGTAAAATTTTACACTTTTTTTTCCGGATCAAATTTGTATTTAGTTTCAGTAAGGTAGGATGCAAAGGTTGAATCCAATTTTCTTAATTTCTATGGAACATATGTATATGCTATTAGAGTCTTGACACGTTAATTGGTAAACACCGTTGTTACTGTACATTGTCTTTGTTGTTGTAAAAAAGGTAAAAAACTAGATAGTTTGGAAATTTTAGAAATAAATAGAAGTCGAAAAACAAATTCATAAAAAGTTCTAGATGATCAAACCAACTTAAGTTCCTCCCAATTCTCACCCCACTTGTCTCAAGGTGAATGACAAGGTTACTTCCGGTTCAACTTAAGCTCTTCCCCACTTGTCTCAAGGTGAATGCCAAGGTTACTTCCGATTCAACTTAAGCTCTTCCCCACTTGTCTCAAGGTGAATGCCAGGCTGCTTCCGGTTCTTTGTTTAAACTACAACATATATAAATCATTTCAGTCTGTACTTGACAATTCCTTTAATGGCGAATTCGTGGTCGTGAATAAATGAAGTTTTTGTGAAACGTACAATTGTCTTTTTTTTTTTAATTCTGTAGTTAAATGACTTACTTCCAAAAAATAGATACGACCCCTCTTCCCTGGAAAAAAATCCAAGATACGACCTTGCGTTAACCCTATTCAATCAATATTATCAGGTATGAACAAGATAACACTGATTTCATAATTGCCATAATCCAGATGGGTGATCGGTGGACACAACAACCTGACGAGCTGACGAGGAAACAGAAACCATCTTGAATACTTTATCTGGACCTAAAGCACAGCACACATTTTAAGCTTCCAACAATCGAATCTAAGTGGTGTGGCATGGTTTAGGTCATCACTTAAAATACCTGTTTGGGGGTGTAAATTTAAAGGAGTACGAATTTGATTTTCGTTATCTAAAAAGAAACAAAAATATGCTTAAAATAATCCTAAATATATTTTTCAGATCTTTAAAATCTAATCCTATTTTTTTTCTTTACTTCAGGAAAACCTACTACTATGATATATTCTGTATGGCTGTTTAATAACATATGGTGTTTCTGCTTAAGTAGCCTTCATTCTTACAGTTTCCCTCAAGTACGTTAGTAGATATTGTTCTATTGCTACTTAATTTATTTGTTTTAATATTCTCTGTGAAAGTGGGGGCGGGGTGGTGTGGCCATTCAGGGTTAGCGTGCTAGGCTTCGAATCAGCAAATCCAAGGTTCAAACCACGATACGTCGTTGAACACGCAGAATTGACCGTCAAATGATAACGCCTTTAAAATATTCATGAACTTCAAGAGTGATATATTTTAAAGTATTCTTAGTTTTAGGGTTTACAGCCCCAACACAAACCTTTTGGGGTTTTAAGAATAAATTAAAGTTATTGAGAAACACTGGTTTTGATATACCAGATAAGAGTCTATTTTGTAAGAGTTTCAAACTGAAGTTCCAAAAAACTGCTTTTGTTTGTTTGTTTTGATAAATCTCGCACGAAGCTACTCAATGACAATTTACACTAGTCATCCTTGATGTTAAATTGATAGACTAGAGGAAAAACATCTGGTAAATACCACCCACAGCTAAATCTCTTTCAGTAGCCTAGTGATGAATAGTGGAATGGACCGTCGCGTTGTAATGGCCAAAATGGCGAGCATGTTCGGTGACGGATTTCGATCCCAAAATTCACAGATTGCGAGTCGAGTATCCCAACTATCATGCAGTTCGAAGCCTCAAGTCTCCAATAGAGGAACTCCGACAGATTGAAATGTGTTTTTTAATTGTAATCCCCCCCCCCTAAAAATGAACAAATAAAAAAACAACGTGAAATTGAACATAATACGATATCATTCAAGAACTACATATAAACTTATATATATTATGTTTCTTTAATAATTAAAATAACCTGTTATTAATTTAGTTTAATGTTATGTGTTTCAATCATTTTGGATTTATGCTCTGTCTCCACATCCGAAATCGTAACCAATTTTTAATCAAAAAACAAGACGTTGTAAAGGTTCTAACCCAAAAAGAAGGATAACTCTTCTAAGAGGTTAGAAAATCTCCAAGAACTACAAAAAAAGTATAGTATACTCATAAAACTTTTGACTACGTTTGCGAGGTCAGTACTCCGCGGTAAAGTCAAGAGCTTTGAGTTATGTGATCTTTTATAAGCACACACAGGGAGCGTCTATGCAGCTTCTAGTTTTATTTATCTAATTGCTATTTTTCATATATATGGAATGTTTAAGTTTATATACGATGCTATGTAGGGTTTAAAAAGAAAATGTGTGAAACGTAGATTTTCTAATTTTGTCACTTATATTTTTAATTTGCGCATCATTTCCTTTCCTTTAAAATTTCAATTTTTTTGTAGAATATGGTAAAATGCTGTAACGTATATATGGTTCTTTTCAGTGTTATGCAGTAAACCGTTTATATTTTTGGACTGCCAACTCAACGCGACTAATTTCGGTTTCGGTGTGATACAAACGTAAGAAGGGTTTTGATAACGAAACACTGTTTTAAAATAATGCTGTATAATACATCGCACAACGCTCTGTCTTAAGGAAAGGGCTAAGTACAATTTTGATAGGATGTGTCATGTTGATGTTATACCAACAGTGGATTAGACTCGTGTAATTTTGGTATTGTGACGTTGTACACTCCGTATTTCCACACAGTTATCTCAGATCGTGACTATAAACCGTATAACCATTTGAAACCAAATATTGGAGAAGATGCATAAATCATAAGAAAAGCTTGTTGAAACTTGAGGATCAATGCGTCACCACTTTCATCGATTTTAGGTGCCCACGTTTCGTGACCTTTTTAATAATCCGTTTTTTTAACATTAAAAAAAAGTCCTTTCCCCTCTCATTCCCTTTCGAGATGTTTTAAATGTCAGAAGCTCTAGAGCAGGGGTTCCCAACCAGGGGTATTGGCACCTCCTGGGGGTGCGAAATTAGGGTTCAGAGGGTGCACGGAAGAGGCCTATACCTGGTCCGTTTTCCCCCAAATGTCGCCAAGAAGAAATGTCTACTGCACACTTGTTAGGGGAGGGGTGCGAGGGCCACAAAAGCTTGGGAACCATTGTTCTAGAGGTACGTTTTTATGTATTAGTAATAACAATAAATAGAAGGTTTAAGGTACTTTAGTTTAAACTTTTTCTTTCCAGGGTGTACAAATCTCAATTTTCATAATAAGCATTATTTCTGAGGATAAAATAAAATTGATCATAACACTGTTTAGTAATTTAACATACACAGGATTAATTGCTCTTTATATGAGAGGTTTGCACAAAGTAATGTGGTGGCGTTATATGTTTAGTTCACGGTGAATTTACGAATATTCGACGGTACAATTACCAATAGTTAGATTTATGGCTGGAGGTAATTGTCACAGCCCTTTCCAAAGAAGGATAAATATATATAGCGTGATCGTTAAATGATGCATACTCAAAATAGTGAACAATATGGTGAATAGAACTTTCAATGTTGTGCATGGAAATGGAAAACTCAGAAGAACTATTATGCCACCAACAGGCTGAAGAAACAGTAAATTTGTAGCATACTCAGGATAAAGCCTTAATTCACAAATTCCTCAATGCAACTACAATGAACTCTTATGCTTTAGGTGTGCTCAAACGTGGATTTGAAAACCATATCCATGTATAATGTAGGGTCTGTAGAATTTTGCTAAGATGGTCTAAGACTGATCTTGGCACTCTTTGCGAAAGTTACAATGAAAATTATAGTTTTGGACAGTAGTGTGCAGTCATGGCCATCAGACTGAGCACAATCAGCGAACATCATTCTTATAAACTGCAATTAGCTCTTAGCTAATCCGTGATGTACCAATTTCAAAACGTAGTAACCCTGTGGGCTGTTTCATAGAGGAACAGCCCACAAAAGATAAAAAAAATGTTAACTTGTATTTTACATTTTACAAGGTGTAAAATGTTTTGATACACTTTGATAGTAAGTACATGTCCATCTTAGCTTGTTATTAATTGTTCACAGCATTTCTGAACACTATTTCGTACGCGAAAAGAAATAAAAGGATGTAACTCTGGCTACTTTTAAACCACGTAATGAAATGCCATGAAGTATCGCTTTGTTTTTTTAGCTGCGGCAAAGCGGCTCATAGAACGGCTCCGAGTTTTTTTTTGGTTCTTTCAAGTACAAACTTTTAGCTCATAGCTCTGTCATCTCTTGACCGATTTGAGATATAATTACAGTTTTTGGACTCAGGAGGTCAAACCCTTTCGATTGATGTATTTAACCACGCCTAAGGTATCATAGATTAATTTACTCTAACCCTGCCTAAAATAATTTCAATTTGAGGGTTGGCTGATAAAGATCCTGATGACTAATAATATTGAATCGGGTATACACACGCCCCACGCTTGGTATTGCTGTCGCACAAAAATATAGCTAATAAAAAGGAAAAAAAGGTTTCATAGATTAATTTATTCTAATCCTGCCTAAAAGAATTTCAAGTGCCGTGGCTATTGAGGATTCCTTGTTGTTAAGAAAAAACATCCTCAAAGAGACAAAAAAAAGCGCTTAACAACAACATACAAATTTTCATGTATTTCAAAAGATCAAGGTTCTGGTTGTGAAGGCCTAACTGGTGTTATTCCATTTAACATCCAATTCGACAACGTTTTTGCTTATTGTAAGAACACAAAATCTAGGATGTTAAAACATTGTATTATGGTAGACGCTACGAAGTGCAAAGCTGTTACAAACCTAAGAGGATATGACAAAACTACAAATTAAAAAACGTCAAATATATTCATCAAACTTACAACTTGTTAAATAAAGATACACAATGACTGAAAATAGTCTATTTTTTTCTTCATATTACTCTGTGTTGTTGACTCCCATAACTCGTACAAATACAATCAAACACGACGTTAAGTCTGAACTATTTCTTAAATGACTACTTTCTGTCTTTAGTAAATAATTGTGAAATTTTAGGTAAAAATTCCAAATTGTTATAAAACAAAAATGAAGAAAAAGACGGACCTTCCTCCTTCTTGATAGGAAACAAAAAAAGTAAAATAATAGAGCATGGCAAAACTGTGAAGCATTTTACTGATACCAAATTTTAGCAAAGTAAAATAACAGAGCATGATAAAACTATGAAGCATTTTACTGATACCAGATTTTAGCAAAGTAAAATAATAGAGCATGATAAAACTATGAAGCATTTTACTGATACCAAATTTTACCAAAGTAAAATAATAGAGCATGGCAAAACTTTGAAGCATTTTATTAATATCAAATTGTTGGAGACTAATCGTGTAGACACGTGCACGAGCCTTTAATAAAATCCAACATCTCTTCACTAATACCAAGACAGTAGAGATCGGATTAGAAAAGAATTGTGGATAATTCGTTTTTCTTTACGTTGTTTGCAAGAATCTTTAGTTTTGTTTGTGTCATTAATCACTCCTGCAATGCCTAAAGCTCATATTATTGTCCCTTGCGACATTCCACGAAATTACATTGGTGCACTAAAAAATAATGTGCGTTTGTGTGTCGTCGTTGTTTGTACTTTATTAAACACGCCTGTCTTTATGAGAACAAAGCCGGCTGAACGTTTTTGTTTTAATAAATAATTCTTTGCTTTTCGTATGACCTTTGTGGAAGTGAACCAAACATCCCAGTAAACCAATACTTCCTCATACAGCTTTCGAAAAGCAGTCGAGTTATACATCTTCACACAGGCTCCCTCTTTCTTTTTTTATGAATAAAACATACGAATTTACGACACGTGGTGGATATTCGCGGTGAAAATGTGTCTGCATTAAAAAATAATTTTTAATATAAAAAGGTTAAGCCAATGAGAATTTTACAAAACTTCTCACAAACACTAAGAACATAAATAATTGGTTATTTCATGATATGTGTATAGATAAATGCTCTCTGTATCTTACAATATTAACTAAAATGGTGGAGGTTGGGAGTTTTACATTGTATAATTAATTTTAGGGTAGTGTAATTCTACGTTAAAATTATATCTGAATACTAAGGGTAACTGCCTTCCCACAACTAGCTGCAGACAGCGAAAGGAAATAGGAGTTGATAGTTGTGGGTTCAAGCACTCAACTCCCAACCCTCGACTGGTTCTCATTAGTTGCTGGTGAGTTTGACAATGGCGTCTGAATCTTGTCTTATAAATGGAATATCCTCAACGTGTTTAGATGCTATGACCACAGACGTTATCCGTCATGACTTAAGAATGACAACAAGGAATGGTAATGGAAGAATTATTTTGAAGTTTATTCTCATTTTAATGTTGTTTTTGTTTTGTATTAATTCTTTATTGTTTTATAGCGCTTATTTTAGTCGCCTATGGACAATTAATGTATTTCATAATATTAGATATATTGATGTATGACTGACATATATATATATATAATTTATTTAGATAATTTTTAAATAATAAACTAGGTTCATAGAGAGGCCCGGTAGTTAGGGCGCTCGACTCGCAATCTGAGGGTAACGGGTTCGAATCCCCGTCCCACCAAACATGCTCGCCCTTTCAGCCGTGCAGACGTTATATTGTCACGGCTAATCCCACTATTCGTTGGTAAAAGAGTAGCCCAAGAGTTGGCGTGGGTGGTGATGACTAATTGCCTTCGCTCTTGTCTTACACTGCTAAATTAAGGACGGCTAATGCAGATAGCCCTCGTGTAGCTTTGCGCGAAATTCAAAAACAAACAAACAAACAGGTTCGTAGGATATCGAATTCGGTTTAGCGTGATGTTTAGCCAGAACTGAATGAAATCGGCTTGTGAGTAATATAAGTAACTGCATATATACGAAATATGTTCAAGTTTCCTAGAAAATGACTCGGTATTATTTAAATCTTGTATCTATCTAGTCCAGTTTACCGATCAAAGCCACAAATGAAAGCTTTATGATATTAAGCATTAATAACTTAATAAATAATGTTTATTTTTGGTTGTGCCCAACTTATAATGTTATGGTATGACCTAAGATAATATCCTTCTACAGTTAATCTAAGAATCTTTACTTGTAAATAACTTGTTAATGATTACACTAATTTATCAGACAGTCTATGGCAGGGGTTCCCAAACTTTTTAGAATCGCGACCCCCTATTCATGACCACAGCTTATGGCGACCCACTCAAATTTACTGGGCAAAAACATTTGAAAGAATATGAAAAATATTATTTATTCATATTCACGTATTTCAGTTACATTTAAAAATACTCACGTATTTTCAATAACATTTCCAGAACTTATAAATGCTATCTAATTGATTAATAATGAGGCGTGTGTGAAGGATGTGCTTGTTTCTTGTTACTGCCAAGAATGGCATTGACATCAACATCAATGTGCGTTAGTTTCAGGCGTAAGGAATTTGACAATTGAAGTTTATTTCGGAATTTGTTTTTGATTCCTACCATTGCTGAAAATCCAACTTCACAATGATATGAAGATGAGAAAGGGAGAAGTACCTAGAAATATAAAAAACTATAGATATCTATAATCAAAAGTTAAAATT
>NW_013669643.1:92473-95427 GCF_000517525.1 Limulus polyphemus
TCTATGGTATTCAAACACAAGATGACACTAGTGTTCCTAAAATGCATACTGATTTTGCCAAAATGCCAAATGTAAACTAACATTTCTTAAAAGGCAAGTGCATCTAGGCTTAAAAACGGATATGTGGATAATTACTTTTATTATTTAACTCACTTATTGTTATGTATCTTTTCGTTCCTTTTTTGATGATATGTGTTTGCAGTAATTATACGAAACATACATATAGAAATTAAACCAGAAATATAAGTGAAACTATATTTACTGGCGAAAGTATCGATCAGTGAATTGAAGAATATATAACAAATTTGAAACTTTTGAAGCATATTAAGTAATACATATAGTAAACGACGTTTAATTCAAGCACAAAGGACCGAGCGTGACCTAGTGGTTAGCGTGTCGGACTGTGGATCTGCAAGTCAAAAATACGTGTTCCGTTAGACGGTTAGAGCAAAAAAAGAAAAAGTGGTCCTCCCTTTGAGGCCTGAGGGTAGGTTGATCCTATGGTAGAGTTCTAGATTTAGAATCTGGCCGGGCTAGAATTTGTGAGATACCACAAAGTATTCTTCCAACCTATCAGCTATAGGTGCGTTATAAGAGTGACAGTTAACCCTTTAGCGTGTATGATGAGCGGTAGGGTGCTGCTTTATATTAGTAGTCCCCCCCCGTAGGGACAGCGGTAAGTTTACGGGTTTGATTCCTCGCGGTAGACACAGCAGACAGCCCATTGTGGCTTTGCCCTAAAACAAACTGTTTTTATATTAGTGATGGCTAGCGCAAACAATCAATCGAACGTGAAGAATGTAAAAATAGTAAACTGAAAACACGAGGACTATGCTAGAACACGTCCTTCCAGGGCGTTGTTAATCTTTACTATATGCCAGGTTTATTTGATTATCTCATAATTTATCTATATCTATGTCCCCACAGTGGGTCAGCGGTAATTTTACGGACTTAAATCGCAATAATCCGAGTTTCGATACCCGTGGTGGGGAGAGCACAGATAGCCTATTGTGTAGTTTGCACTAAAGCAAATAAATATAGAAACAATTTAGTTTGTTCTACCTCGTAAAAAAGCAAGTTATGATTTTGCTTAACTTTTAAATTTTGCACACGCTCACTGCTTAGGTTGTTCGAACAAAAATTTTTGTGGTTAAGCATAAAGATACACTGTGGATATCGAAACACAATACTTAGCGCTATAAACCCGCAGACTTTCCGCTGAGCCATTGGGGAGGTGGGGAGGGGGAGGCATGAACAAGAGTGAGTTGGTGTTCACAAAATATTGAGCTCCAATTTCATTTTAAAATATGTTAGTCGTCATTGATTTATCAATTTAATTTATGTTCTCCGTACATCAGATGGTTTACACTTTACAAAAATACATATTTGATTTTTTGTTTTGTAAGTTCATTGAACTCGCATAAGCGATAATATCGTAGGATTAAATTCAGCTAAGCCTAATTGAACATCTAAATTTGATCTCGTATTTCTATGGCTTATCTTTTCATAAATGTTTTCTCTTTTTAAAAGTATAATCAATGTCGATATATTACATTCGATTACTTATCGAGATACTTTTGGAAACGCTTCAGAACTCGTTGAATGAAAAGCTAAAATATCTATAGATACACTTTAAAAGCAGAAAACAGTACCTCTGACGTAGAAACCAAGCGTTGAGTACGTAATATTAAAACGATTGTGAATACGGCAGGTCACCTGATAACCACAGCCGAAATAAAGTCACAGTGGAATTGAATGTATCATAACTACTTTTATATATTATTTAGCGTTACTTATACAGTGTAATTCTTTAGTGTAGCTCGGTGCAAAAATTCTAAGCGAACACTTTACACTCTTGTCAAGCTGTAGATTGCACGTGTATTATAGCTAATTGAATTATAATTATCTTTGCTACAGGCTCAGTAAATATGTCAATACATTAAAATACAACATTTAAATAGTTTTTGATTATTTTGTTTTAACCAACGATAATCATCTGTTGTTTTGGGGTAAAACATAACTTATTGAATCTGTATAAATATAATAGTACTGTCTGTTGTATATCCATGTAACTACTTCGCAGGGTTTAGATGGATCTTCACAAAAATTGGTATGGAGGTTTATTAGGCCTATGTATGGGTACAAACAAATTTACAGTTTTGTGTTTGTGTTTTTTACCACTACTTCGCTCTCCTGTTGATAGATCTTCACCAAATTTGGCATGAAGGTTTCTTGGGTCCATGCGGAGATACAGAGAAAATTGCGATTTCACATTTTGTGTTTTACAGCTTTTATGGGCGTTTTTTTTTCTACAATTACATCTAAGGGAAGCAACTTTTCATGTCCTAAGATAACCTTTCATTTATCTTGAATTTACATAACTTCCGTCCAGGGAACAGGTACTCCAGCTAGTTATGGAATATATTATGAATTGTTTTAGTATGATTTGTAATAGTTTCTTTAGTATTGCCCTTTGTTGAAAGTTAATTTTAGTATGATTTGTAATCGTTTCTTTAGTATTGCCCTTTATTGAAAGTTAATTTTAGTGTGATTTGTAATCGTTTCTTTAGTATTGCCCTTTATTGAAAGTTAATTTTAGTATGATTTGTAATCGTTTCTTTAGTATTGCCCTTTATTGAAAGTTAATTTCAGTATGATTTGTAATCGTTTCTTTATACTAAAATTAACTTTCAATAAAGGGCAATACTGATTTGTAATCGTTTCCTTTAGTATTGCCCTTTCATGAGATAAACGTAATATTGATCTTATAAATCATACTTTTATTTTCAATCCCAAAATATGTAATTACCTTTTATTAGAACGGTAGATTTTTTTTCTGGCTTTTATTATCACGGGGCCCGACATGGCCAGGTGGTTAGGGCGCTCGACTCGTAATCTGCGGGTCGCGGGTTCGAATCCCCGTCACACCAAACATGCTAGCCCTTTCAGCGGTG
>NW_013669643.1:96427-98148 GCF_000517525.1 Limulus polyphemus
GGCTAGCGCAGATAGCCCTCGTGTAGCTTTGCGCGAAATTCAAAACAAACAAACAATTATTATTACGAAATAGGTTAAACATTGTTCCATATTTAATTTTTGTTTATACCTTTTGGAACGTTATTAATTAATAGAAACGAAAACAAAATACTGGATTTCTATAGTTTTCAGTATAAATTAATGTTCAGTGGGATTTCTATGAGAAAATTGGATAAATAAGCAGACCTTGAAATTCACATATATCTTCTTGTTTTGTATTTTTAATTAGATTGTATGCTTTGTAATAATTAGTTTCTGTCAAAGCAGCTCCATGAAATCTATTTGGGAAGAACTGCAGGAAAAGCTATATGCACAATAGTGATTTTTGTTTGTTTTTAGCGAAGACGGCGAAGCTACAAATCGATATTTATTTAACTAAATAGCTAATAAAAGGAAAAGGAAAAAAAAACGTTCTATTAGCATTAACTTAAATTAAGACCTGAACTTATTTAATCAAAACTCTATGGTTTTAAATTTATGTTTTCGTCTTTCAAATTTATATAACAGAGCATCTATAATCACGAAGGAATATCTGAATGATATTTTTTTTACCCATGTCTTTCCTTTAGTGCCGAGTACACATTCAGCCGTTTTCATTCACAAAGTCCGGCATGACCAGGTGGTTAGGGCGCTCGACTCGTAATCTGAGGGTCGCGGGTTCGAATCCCCGTCCCGCCTAACATACTCGACCTTTCAGCCGTGAGGGCGTTATAATTTGACGGTCAATTCCACTATTCGTCGGTAAAAGAATAACACAAGAGCTGGCGGTGGGTGGTGATGATTAGTTGCCTTCCTTCTAGTCTTACACTGCTAAATTAGGGACGGCTAGCGCAGATAGCCCTGGTGTATTTTTGCGTGAAATAAAAAACAAACAAAACAATAAAAGTGTTATATCTATTTGTAATAACTTCATCTGTCTCATATATATTCATAAAGCTCACTTTTTGTCCGTAAAAATAAAAAATAATAAGACATAAAGCTTCAAAAATGACATAAAATAAATATAAAAAAACAAGGTTGTTAAAAATTGCAAACCAAATGCACTTTGTATGTAATTAAAGCGTTGTGTAGTTGGTATTCGAAAATATTTTGACTTTTAGAACAGTTTAAACATGTTACACTATAAACTTGACAGCTCTTCAGGCAGATCTTGGATAAATTGCTATTCGTGGCAAACTCAGAACAAATCAAGAGCAGATATAAAGAAGCCCATAGTCCCTCCCTATAAGAAGTATTATCGGCTGGTTTTCAAACCTTTCTTCACGCAGATTTGTTTGTTTGTAATTAAACACAAAGCTACACAATGGGCTATCTGTGCTCTGCCCACCAGGGGTATCGAAACCCGGAATCTAGCGTTGTGAGTCCACAGATAATCCGTTGTGCCACTGAGGGGCGACTTCACGCAAGAATCGAAATAGGTAATACGAAACATACGTCACTGATATCAGAAACTGGTCATTGGATGAAAAAATGAATATATATACGTCAATATGTGTGTGTAGCTGTTCCTTATACGTTTCTACATTTCTTGATCAATCAGCACAACTTGACACAGTGGTACAGGATGACCACAATGATACAGGTTGACATGAGGAAGGTCATGAGGGGGAGGGGATTGGACCCCCTCATCTAATTTCATATTAAAAGAATTATTGAAAATAGTATGTCTTTCTTTTCAGTAC
>NW_013669643.1:99148-102891 GCF_000517525.1 Limulus polyphemus
AGGGGATTGGACCCCCTCATCTAATTTCATATTAAAAGAATTATTGAAAATAGTATGTCTTTCTTTTCAGTACTGGTACTTTTATATATATTTTCATTGCGCTATTAATGTTTATTATGTCAAGAAAAAAAATAGAAGCACAATTTCCTATCCTTTGTTACAAAGCTATCGTATTATCAGAGACAAAAATAAGTGAGATGAGCATAATATACAAACGACTTCTCTCTTGCGAGTATCAAGGGTTCAATATATCTGTCTTTAGCCGACAGGCTTAAAACTGTGTTTTTCAATAAAAACCTGTCAAAACTGGTCTTAAGTTTATCCTCAATTCCTTTTTATAACACTCCCAACACAGTTGATTTTGTTTTTCGTGTTTTTATTTTCAGCAGATAAAATTGTTTAACAACTTGACACAGTGATACAGGATGACATGAGGAAGGTCATGACGGGGTATGGGGTTTTATACTCCCCCCCCCCCCAATCGAATTTAATATCCAATTTTGGAAAAAAAAAACATTTAACAACTCACCCAGAAGTGATAGGGTGAAAATTCGAGATTGTACCAGCTTTTCGAGAACATACTATGTATGTTTATCAATCATTATCGTAGGTTACTACAATTATGATATTTTGCCAGTAGCGTTGCTTTACCTAAATAATGGTGGGACGCTGATTCGAACCCGCGACCCTTACATTGGGAGTCGAGCGCCCTAACCACCTGGCCATGCCGGGCCCAATATGGGGAAAATACACGAGATTACTGTTACCAGCTCGGTTTACTCGTAAAGTAATTAATCTATTGGTATGGTTCGATCACGAAGTATACCAGTTAATCTCTAAAAAAACAAAAATAATAAAAGGTGAGATATTGCTGTCTGTACTAAAAGGACTTATTTCACGGAATTCGCACTCTCTTTGTTAAGCCTAAAATCACGTTGATGTATCTAAATTTTCCATGAATTCAAAAGACATACAGCGTAAATAATACTTTCCACGCTATATTACGCACTGCCTCTAATAACATTCATTTATACCAACAAATCAAAAACTTCAGAAAACAATCTTTCGGGTATAAACTTTATCTCTTTAATTGCAGTTTTCGATAGAAAATAAAGTCCTGAAGGTGTAATGAGCAAAAATTTAAAAATAGTCATACAAATATTCATGCATAAATGTGTTTTTATAACATAGAAAATATGAAACTTTCCTGAAATGAAAATTTACGACAATTTGGTATAAATAAGTCCATGAATGAAACAAGAATATGAGCATTTTGGATATTACCATTGGCAGTTCAATTATCGCTCATTATTTAAAAAGCTTGATTAATAGACTGACGTAAGAAAAACTTTCTCATTAAAACCATAATTAATCTTTCTACATTTGTTGACATTTATAAGATTAATAGATTCGCCCATACACAATAATCCTCAACACTTATTGTAAGTTTTTTTGTTACTAATTTTGAAATATTTCCCTTTCTGAAAATTAGGGATAATTATTAAGAAATAAAAAAGTTAAAATTGAAGGATAATTTCTGAATGTGTTTTGCAGGAAATAACCCCGAGATATGACAAATATTTGAATAAGAGTCGCAAAATTTTTCAAATTACGTGTACACATAGAAACATAATTATAGATTCGTTCAACCCAAATTGTTAGGGTTAGATACTGATCAAAGTTAAAACGATTGTTGTTGCAGTCCTAAGTTTCTGTAATCATAAACTTCCACCTGCGAGAAAAACATTTCTGTTTTCCATTTCATATCAATGAATATTGATCAGAAAAAGGCTTACTGAATATGAAAACTAATCAGTACTATAATTATATCTATCAAAATTATTAGCAACATACCAAATCACTTTTGCAAATAGCCGTTGGAAAATGTGGGCAAAAAGAAAAAAAATATATACATCCCATGAAGTATGCACGCGGAGATCTCCAAAACAAGCCTAGGTATTAACTTCGGATATTTATAAATCGTTATAATTTATGTTCCCCATTTAGAAATGCAAAGAACCCATGAGAATAAGCAAACGAAGATATGCTATAAATTGTCAACCCGCACTATATCTGCCAAATCCAATGCCAACGAAGCTTTTCGCTCAATGCCAGAGTTAATCAGAGTTTTTTAATTCCGCGCAAAGCTACACGAGGGCTATCTGCGCTAGCCGTCCATAATTTAGCAGTGTAAGACTAGAGGGAAGGCAGCTAGTCATCATCACCCACTGCCAATAGTGAGATTGACCGTCACATTATAACGAGCATGTTTGGTGGGACGGGGATTCAAACCCGCGACCCTCAGCTTGCGAGTCGAGCGACCTAACCACCTGGCCATGCCGGATTATAGTAATCGTATATCTGAGGTCATATAGTTGTTTCGATCAACTAAATGCTGGACTTTACTATTTTTTTCACATATGATAAAAAGATATATATATATATATATATGTACTATTAAACTGCAGTGAAATAACTTGTAGTCGCGTGAGAATGTTTGTCGAAAGATTATCCTTGTTAGTAATAATGATGTCGCTCATTTCTTGTTACTCGATACAAAGTTTGTGTCAGGATTTACTCAAAAGGTTATAGGGTTTTTTTTCACTATAGGATAAACTGAGACAAAAATGTGCTCCGTTCAAAATTGACACTTTGTATATTTAGTGCAGTGGGCGAGTTGTTTTATCGTTCCATTCAGAAGACTGCGATAATACCGGTAATAATCTGTTTTGTAATCAGGGTGTATTCCTTTCTTTGTAAGAGTTAAATTATTCTCATTTCCAGTATTTGTGAACAGATGGTATATAGACTTAAACTTACGTTATTCACCGGTAATGTAATGTTTCACTTCATCAGTCAACGCTCTTCACTATCCACCTAGTGAATATTATGAGAACTGTTACCGCTTGAAACTGTACTAATAAGAAAAAGAACAAGCTCCTAGTAGCAAACTTGAGTGGAAAAGTTATTCGGTCAGACAAAAGTAGGCCTAGAATTAGCGTTGGGCACTGTTGACTAGCTGTCTTCCCTCTAGACTATCGATTTAAAATTAGGGACGACTATGTGTATTATTTAAAGAGGCAGAGAAAAAGTCAGAGAAATACAAACAAAGCTAGGTTCCGAGAAATGTTGTTTAGCCATTCAATGTGATATTTTTTAGGAACACCGATACAAAATCCATACTTTCTGGATAATGCTTGTAATTTTCATTGTGCTTCTGGTGATTTTTTTAATATGTCATTTTAAATATGAGGTTTTCTTTATAATTATCATGTATAAAACAGTCTAATACTTGATAACACATTCCGTGTCCAAATATGCAAAACCATTTTCAGGTGGTTCTTTCGATTCATACGTTAAAATCCGGCCTTAGATACCCGTGGTTGAGTACGGCACAGATAGTCCATTATGTAACAAGCATTGCGCTTAAAAACAAGCAAACAAACCAGTTGACAAATGGTTTTGTAAAATACGGTTAAAATTATGAATGAGGCGGTTTGTTTCAAAATCAGTGTCTGTCCAGTTAATCAGAGGTGGAAATTCAAAAACATTGTGTCTTGGAATACACTATTTTCAGTGATTTTGAAATAGATTATTAATGCTTGGAGACGGCTTGAATGGGTAATGAAGAAAAACTTTTATATAAGTTTAACATAACAGCAAATGTACAAGGTTTTATCATCATCAGGCACAAGTAGTTTACACTGACACAGATATATATATATATATATATATATATATAT
>NW_013669644.1:0-31530 GCF_000517525.1 Limulus polyphemus
GCTAGAGCATTCTTGAAGGAACAGGATATTTCTAGAAAGAGGTGGCGTGATACTAGTCACGTGACCTCGCTGACGCAATAGTATGTTTCTAAATATAAATTTAATTTAAACAAACGTGGATATTAAAATAAATGTATAATAACAAATTCGTTACATTTTATATGCACATGAAAGAAAGAGCTGGAAGAGATGTTATAAATGGAGTTCAGTCAAACTGGGTTAATGTCACGAATCGGGTATTTCATGGCTCGATTTTAGAGCCTTTAGGAGGAGGTTATTAGTTTACAAAAGGGTTTAGATTATTTGTTCAGTTAGGTGAATATATAGCAGGTGACTTTTGATTATAACAAGTGTATGGTAATGCATGTGGGATATCACAATTTGAATAATTACTATAATTTTGATAGGAATTATAGACATTATTCCAATTGTGGAATAAAAATATTTTGGTGTTTTGGTTCATAGATTTTCCATCCATCCAAGAATGTGCTGCTGATAATGGCAGGGCAAATAGAATTTTAGGTTGTCTATAGAAATATTGAATACAAGTCTCGATAGGTTATAATTTCATTGTATAGATCACTGTTTTGGCCACATTTAGAGTACTGTGTTCTTTATTGTGCTTCTTACCTTTGGAAGGATGTTGAAATATTGGAAAGGGTTTAGAAAACTGCTAATAGGATGACACGTGTAATGGAAAGTTGTCATACGAGGATAGGTTAAGATCTCTAAATTTTTCTCTTGGAAAAATATAAGAGTTAGAGGAGATTTAATTCAGGTGTTTAAGATTGTTAAGGGAATTGAAAGTATTGGCGTCTCATCTTTTTCGTCTTTAATGACGAAAATTGAAAGACTGGGAGACAAATTTATAAATTTCGGAAGGATAGGAGTTATCTTTAGCTAAGGTAGCCTTATTTTTCTAACAGGGTGGGTAGCCTTTGGAACGGGTTGACTTCAAATGTCGTACGTGAAATTAATTGAAGGGAGTTTAACGGAAATCTTGATAAATATTTTGAAGACAAGGATTGTTATAGTTAAGTCTAAAGAACATTTAATAATGATTTTTATTTGAAGAATGTAGTCTGCCTGTTTTATTTATATGTAACATTTTACCCAAAGAGGGCAGTGTTGACTCTGTGATGATCATCGCATCTGGCCAAACCCAGCTATTGAATTGTAATTTGTAGAACACGGAATCTGGGATTTGAATAAAACACTATCATTTAAAATAAAATATTGAAATAAGTAGTTTATTAAAGTTATTTTGCCACGCAAAAAATATATATTTACTACAATAACCAAAAATGCCGGTTTTCCATACCAAGACAATCGAAAGTATTTTGGAGCCTGTTGCCCAGCAGGTATGTTGGTTATACTTATACTATAGCTTATACTTATGCCGGAGGTCTAATTTTTTCCACAACTAAAGCGTGTATAGAACGCAGAAGCAGCTATTCAGGTTAATTGTTTCTATAGCATACAAGTTATGTATATGTAGGACGTAAGGTAACTAAGATAAAGTGATATTTATTCAGCATTTCAGGTTACTGGTGTCTATAGCATACAACCTGTATATATGTAGGACTTAAGACAACTAGAAGAACAGAAGAAATTGATCTTAGTAACAACAGTAGCGCGTACCGTTTCGAATTACCACCTGTTAATGTTATTACTATTAGTACTAGTACTGTAGTTGTGGTGATGCTAGACATGATTATTGATTGTTGCTGTCAAAAGTTTAACTGATGTAACATTAAAAGGGAATAAATTTTAAATGTCTCCCAGTAGCTCAGCAGTAAGTTTGTGGACTTATGTTTATAATGCTAAAAATCAGGTTTTAATACCTGTGGTAGGCACTGTGCAGCTTTGAGCTTATCAACAAACAAATAAATTTTAAATTTGCATTTTAATTATTTAGTATCCACAGTAGCACTGAAAATTCTGAGAAATGTGCAGAACTGTACATATACTGGTATATCATATGATGTAGTGACCTTTGATTTCTATTTGCTGAATTCTGATGACAGTAGGAATAGGGTGAGAGAACACAAGTTTTGGAAAAGACAGGCTGGGCTCCAGTTAAGGCAGGTTTGTATATTGTTTGTGATCAGTAGTAGTGGAGTTTGGCATCTTACGTAAGTTTAAAAGGAATCAATATATTCCTGAAAAACAAAGGCTGAATTTATATTTACTTTTTTTTTTTGTCAAGGATAGTTGTTCAGGAACAAATAACTGTTATTAGCCTGTCAGTAGAATCTTTCGAACATGTTAATATCCTTTTGTAGTAAAGGAATTGAAACAGTGCAGAAGTACTCTGTATAAGCTCTTATCATAACATAACCTTAAATAAAGTTACAATAATATTTTTGTCTTAAATTCAAAATCATGTTAATAGAACCAAGGTAGTCACGTTGAACCAGATGCTGAAGCAGAAGAAAAACCAACAGAATTGGCTGATTCAGCACTGATGCCACCTCAAAGGTCTATGATGGCTCTTAAGTCTTGACCAAAGCATTGACTGACATCTTCACAATCACATGTTTTGGAAAGCATTATGATGTAGCCTTCATGGTTTCCTATGAGGCTATTGCTTCATAGGTTCAGTTGTCAGGGCTGAACTACCTATGCAGCAGGGGTAGGCTCAAGAAGATACCTAGAGTGGAAGGGATGGAGCCCTGTTTTAACTGTGACTTAGTAGATCAATAGGTGCAAGATTGTCTATATCTTGTTTTGAGGTAGGAACAGCATATGGAAAGGTTCTGTTCCAGCCAGTGCCTCATCGAAAGTTGTTGAATCAATGGCAAGAAATGATTGCAACAACTAAAGGTATAGTATTTGGTTTAAAGAATCATAGATTTGGCATTACGTGGGATATGCCTATGATGATTTATGGTTAATAGTGGACACTGGAGCAACTTGACCCTTACCCAACTTTGCTGTATGTGAGGCACTGCTGCTCCCATTCTTAAGTGTCTTCTTTAGCCTACTCCTGCATGGGTGACTTAGTTATGGCAGTGGAACCTATGAAGCTGTAGTCCAATAGATAACATTGGAGACAAAGTAATATAGACCAGCCATAGTTTTCTGGGTAATTGAGGTAACTTAAAGAATTGAGAAAGCAATCTGAACTCAGTGCAGACAGGAACTTAGTGAATTACTCATGGAATTTGTAGGGCTAGGTGGCTAGTTATTTAAGGCAACAGTAACATATGTTATAGGCACAAGTGTATGATAAAAGAATTGCCTCTCTGTTCTCCTTGGAGCATCAAAGATGTTGTCAATACAAAAATCAAGCATATCTAGAAGTGTGGAATAATAAATCTTCAGAGAGTGCATGGTCATCTCCAGTAGTTACTCTAAGGAAGGAGGAGGAAATTTGAAGGTTCTGTGTGAACTTTAGACAAGTAGAGGTGTCAACACATTTCAGTGACTTTCCTTTTTCCTGAATAGGCAAATGTCTGGATGTTGCAAAAACTGCCCATTGTCATTATGCTAGAGCTGGCTTCCAGCTACTGGTAAATCAAAGTGGACAATTAAAATAGTCCCAAAATTGCCATTCTATCTGTGCAGTGCACCTACTACTATCAAGACTGCAGTGGGAAAGATATCTCCTCTATATGGATGATGCTTTAATTTTAGATCATAGGTTTAAAGCCATTTATGATAACCTAAGAGTGGTGTTTCATTGTATCAGAACTTCGGATTTCAAAATGAAACCAGAGGAGCGTGCATTAATGGAACACTTGTGGAATTTTCATTGACCTTATGATTATGAAGGTTTCACTGGGCAAATGACCCCAGCATGATACTAAATGAGGAGACCACAGTTTTTTTTTTATCTCACTATTGATGGTTTATGTCCAGTATTTTGAAGTTAGCTGCTTCACTGTCTGCTTTGGATAAGATGTAGAACTGGGTGATTAGTGGAATTTGATAACTGATTACTTGTCAGACTCATTAATCAGTTACATTCAATAAAATATTTTCTTTTTGTTTGAGACTTGGATAGTTGGAATAATCAAAAATAGAAATAATAAGAAAAATTAATTTTACTTGATTGTTTGTGTTAGTTGTGACACTAATCAAGTTAGCTGAACAGTCATGAATTAATTGAAAATAATAATGGTAAATCCTGATGGCAATATTTTGATTACTTGGAAAGACAGAATAATCAGTAAAACTTATTTCTGTTAGTTGATTGTTTTGGTGACATGAATTTGATTAGTCAATTATGAGACACTAAATGACATAATTGGTGATCATAGGTAATTAATTGTATTGAACACTCGAGTTAATTGTCTAGCTCTACTAAGTTGAATACTTGTTTTTGGCAGATGAATAAATGTGATTAAGTATTCTAATTCTCAAAATGTGCTTTGGAAGAAGCAATGGTATTGGCTTATCCTTGCCAACATTGTCTATTCATCCCTGATTCCAGTGATAGAAGGATTTGAGAGCTATTGCTACATATACAGGATTAATATGGACTTCCATTCAGAATAAGCTGCATCTCTAGAGTGAAACTAAAAATCAACCTCGTAATGAGTTTAGCTAATTAAGAATACTTATGTTCTTACTTGTGAAGATTAGAATACATTGTTTCATCTGTTGGGTATCCAAGCTGTTAACAATATTTTTGGCTGTAAACCATTTAATATCATGAGGTTCATCTAGCTTAGAAGATTTAAGTTAGTATTAGATACATATTAAGTTAACAATACAAAACAATCTCTGTAATAATAATAAAGGAAATTAAAATTTCAAATGATGAAATTAAATATGTTAAACATTATAACCAATTATAACCAATACTGGCATAGTGTTTGTAAATGCATATGCAAGTCATACAGTATGTCAACAGTTTCTGAACATTGACACTATATAATAAAACTATCAGCTTGCAGTATTTGTCAGACATTACAACAACTACATAATGGTTGGGAGTTCACTAATTAAGGAATCATTTATTATTGAAATAACTGATGAATAACAGCACAGCAAGAGTATAATTTTGTTGTGCAATATTATCCAATTCAGAAGCACAATACAACAAATTATCATACTAGTTGGTGAGAGCATGTCCATTCATTTAACACCAAGATCCTGGACACTGTGCAAAGGCATTGCAGAAGCAGTAATGATGACCATTTGAGTAGTGACAACACTGCTTATGGATGGACAACACTAATGACCTACAAGAGCTTTGTGAAGAGCAGTGGTATTTTTTAATTAACCTTCTGTTCACAGTCTCAGTCAAACTGATTGACCTCATATATGTTATGTTGTACATACTACATACAGTTTACATATTAGTGTTTATCATATTTCTGAATTTACTATGTGTGTTTTCACAGAATTTGTCAAACTTTTATTAAACATTACAAGTCTGATGGGCACAAAAAATCTGATTTCTAGTGAAGTATTTGTACTAAATATTTGTCTGTTAATTTCTAAAGCTTTTACTGAGTTTGCGTAAAGTGATTTTCATGCTACCAATGAAAATGCCTTTCATTTTACAGTCTGTGAATTTGCAAAGCTTTTACTGAATCAGTTTGAGTAAGGCAATTATCATGCTAAGAATAAAAATGTTTTTTTCATTTACAATTTTCATATATCTTTTGCCTAACCTCTATAACTTTTTAAATAAATATCACAAATTTTTTCACATCTGTCTCCTTTTCATTTAATGTTTTAATTACTGTACTTTATACTCACTAGAGCAGTAATCCTCACATCAAAAGTAATAAATCACAGAGGAAACCCATTAGTTGTTTCATGTACAGCTAATGTAAACACTGCATGACTGCTGAGTATAATGTTTCAGAGGGTTCTTTAGCTCATGAAAGTTTAGATATTTCACTGAATTTTGTTAGGCTAACCTGGGAAGTTTCTAATTTTTGTATTTTAAGCACTTTAGTTAAAATATATTCACACAAACAATGGTTTGCTGTATTTGCTGGATTCTCTAGCTATTTTGCACTCAAGTAAATATTTTAGACATTCTTCCAAAATTCTTTCCTCGAGTCTTGCAGATTTTGGTGTCCAAAAAAAGAAAGAAGGTTAATGTAGCTTTCATATATGGATTTTGGAACACACAAAATATATCAGTAACTACAATATAATACCCCAAAACTACTGTAATTTAACTGACTTTCTAATTAAGCAATAAATAGATTAATTCCTTGGACTAACAGTTTACAACATGAAGAAACTAAATAATGAGTTGTAAGATTTATGTAGAGGAGAATATGTTCTTTTTATTGGTCATAGACATGTTCATTAGCCATGTAAAGCTGATTAGCAAATTATCTCAAAAACCATAGATAGGTAGAGGGGAGGGGTTTCTGTGGTGGGTTTGACAAATTTATTTATATCACAGTAAATCAAGAATTTTTGATTCTTGCTTCTAATTATATAGTTTGTGTTTGTAATTGGATGGAAATTGCAGTAGTCTATTTTTAATATTACAAGATTCCGAATTAAAGAAATTGATGCTCGGATACATCATGTAACCCAGAAAAATGAAGACTGAGAATTTTTAAATATGCATTTGCTGAAATAGCTGCCCCTTAGAGAGATTTTGCATTCAGTTAGAGTGACTGGCAGCTTTCATCTCTGCCACTCAAGTATCCTTTGAAACAGTCTCCTCTGACTGGTATTTATCACTTAATGGAAATGCTGAACCAGTTGTTTGCAGAAGTATGTTGAGTGCCAGGTGTAAAGATGAACACTTCACCATATCATCCTCAATCTGATGGTTTGTCTGAATTAACAGATTAACAAGAAAATGCTGTACAAGTTTGTGAACCAGAAAGTACTGGATGAAATAATCACCTATTGTATGTCATAATGTTGTAACTGAGCCATAATCAAATGGTTGTTTTGTGAATCTTTTTGATGTTTGGACAAGAAGTATAGTTCACAGTTGATCTTATATATGACAACCCCCACCCCAACCACTCAGTGCAGGAATATATGAAGTGGCTGCATTTTGCAGTAGTTGATACACATGAATTTGTATGTTAAAACAGATGTTATGGAAAATAGTAGTAGAACAAAAATTCAAGCCTGATAACAGGGTATGGCTATGGTACATGCCTGTAAGATGCAACACGTATTCAACTTCTTTCACATGTCAATAGCTCAGTAAAGTAAATTAGCTATTGGACATCATTGAAGCTGAATGCCACACCTTTTCCATCAATCCAATATGCATCTAACTTATTAATTAGACCTTTCATTGTATTAAAGGCTTTTTGAAAATAAATTACACAAAATCAAGTACGATGCTTTCACCCCAAAACTGTGTAAATGCTATGAAAGAAACATTTCAACAGATTGGTAAAATAAGGAAACGTTCTTTCAAGAATCAATAATTTAATGTCACCATTCCAAGTGTTATTCTAAATTTATTTCACTCTGTAAGTTTAAGTTCCATTGCCTAGCTTATAACAAAAGTTAAAATTAATATCCATGAATGCTTTTCATTTTGAAAATCTTCTATTCTTGATAATGATATAGATCACATTTGCAGGAATTTTTCTGGTATTGATAAACTTAAAAAACAACAATGTATGCCCCCAATAAATGTTTTTTAAGCTTTTTCATTGCTTTAGAATAAATTTCATCAGAGCCAGTAGCTTTGTTTTCAAAAAGTTTCACAATTTATCTTAAAAAAACTTCCTCAACATGAATAGAATTTAATGACAAATACTTTGAAGAAATCAGTTAGCTTAGGAAAAGTTAAGTAAAGTTCTGATACAATAATTTATCTTTGCTCATACAATAGCTTTCCTGACTTAGTGCTGCTTTCTATATGCACAATTTTCATTCGTCACTAGCCCTGAAACTCACACCTAAGATCACTCATATCCATATGATATTGCTGCACTGTTGCATGCAAATGAGCATATGACAACCATCCACCAATAAGAGTGCAACACACCCTCCTAGTACAGCTGGATCCCTCTATGCTGCTAGTTTAATCTTCATTTCTCAATTTGACACTCGTGTATACAGATGTCTTTTTTTGTGCTCATGAACTGTTTAGATATAGGCATTTTTCTTTGTGGAAGTACCTCCAAAGACATTAATTGTTGTGGAAATAGTTATTGTTGGATTTTCATTTTTCAATGTTTTCTGCTCCTACAGATTTTGTGGCCTTTAATTTCCAGATTTATAGTTCAAAAGAGTCAGTAACTTCCACTTTGTTGTGGTGTAGGACAACAAGACTGTTCATACTGGACTAAACTAAAATGGCATTAGCTTTGTCTTTGTCTGTTGGGGAAGTGATGGCTTTTGTGTTGTGGGTGGTGTAGCCTCTCATGCAGTCTGAATCTTTTGAACCTGAAATACCTGTGCTTCCTGTTAGTGACACAAGGGATTTTGATGGTTTTTCCTAACACATACCTTTGCCTTATATTATATCCATGCTGTTTGGATTCCCTAAGCCTTTTTCTTAATTTTGGGACAGAGTTTCTCAGATGTGTTTCTCTCCTTCACTTTGAAATTTATTCCCAGCCTTTTCCTTTTATGTTTTTATGCCCCCTCCAGATATGCTTGTCCATATTTGATTACTTTTGCTCCAACTTTGGTGCATGTTACCTCATATGTCTGAGCTTCACATCAAGCTATATTAACTTTCTTAGATTCCTAAACTCTAGATTCTTTTCTTCAGTCTTGGGTGTTAGATCCTCTGTCTTTTGTTCAACTTTCTTAGGCTTAATTTTTCACCTGTTCACATTACACTCGTTACCCATTTATGTTATTTTTCTTCCATTCACCTTCATTTCCTGGTAGTCCACCATTACTCTAATAAGTTATCAGCAGATATTCATTCACTCATCTTCTCTGCAGTGGCATGGTTATCATCTTGGTCTAATGACTTCTTATTTGGTTGACCTGTTTCTAGAATTTTTTGGGGTTAAATACCTTTCTTACTTAAGTGATATGATACCTTTTTCTGTCTTCTTTTCTCTGCCAGTGTGATTTTACTGCAGTGCTTATTTCTCTGGAGTCACAAATTGGGGCCAAGTGCTAAGGTTCTTCCTTATCCTAACGTATTTCCCATCTCTCCTGTGTTTTTCTTTACATTTTTCTGTCCTGTCCTCCTGCTTTCTCTTCTTTCCCAGTCCCTACTTCCCATTCCTCTGTTTCCATCTGTCTTTCTACCACTCATAGACTTCAGTATAGTCAATCTTGGTGGTGACTGTCCTCGGGGACAGTAGGGCCCATTTTGTTCAGTTTGCAGACTTTTGCCCTCCATTTGTGGCTAATTGTTGGGTATTGGGAGTTCTTTCAGAGAGCCTTACTCTTTGTTTTTATCCTCTCCTCATGCACTGTCTCCTGTTCCTGTTACTTTCCCTCTTCCAATGGATCTATTTTTTCAAATCAACGTCTCCATGGCTGTGTTGAACCTCATGGCTGAAAACACTATTGAGTGGGTTTATCATCTGTCTCTATGATTTTATTCCCATCTTTTTGTTGGTCCCAAGAAGTCAGAGGATTGGCATCCTGTCATAGATATTTTAAGTCTCAGTTGGTTTCTTGACCTCTTTTGATTTACCATGTTACTATCTCAACAGTTGGTGGTTCTCTCTCTTTCTCGACCTTCTTTTCTGGGCTCATTCTTTACCAGTATGAATTGTGTCACTGATCAATTCTTGAGGCCTGACAGAATATTACCTATGGAGTGGTCTTTTTGATCCTCTGATGTTCAAGTGGGTATACTCTCATCTGGGCACACCTCTTATAGATGCATCTGCCTCTGATTTCCATACCAGACTCCACTTTTTCTGGTCCACAGTTTCTCAGTCATCAATTTTTGCTGTGGATGCTTTCAAGACTGGTTCAACCTGCTTCTCTGTGCTTTCCTATTTGTCTTTTCCCTCTTGTTCATTCCCTCATTAAGGACATTCTTTGTTGAGTTTTCTTGCTAGCTCCATATTGGTTGGCTCAGTTATGGTTTCCTAAGTTGAAATTTCTCCTCTACTCTATCATGATCATTACTTAATTACTTATTCAACCTCATTCCTGAGTGATGATGGATTTATAATTATATATTTATTTTAATATTGATGTTTGTTTAGATTAAGATCATATTTAGAAATATGCATAGCTTATACTGTTAAATATGTATTACGAAACTTCTGCCTATTCTCTAAAGTTGTAGAAGATTCTTGAGTGTAAGCATCAACAATACATGTGTGTATGTAAATGCTAGTGTTAGCATCATTATTGTTATATAAAACTGAAATTTGGAGAAACTCTCCACATGGCTATAAATATAACCAATGTGATGCACCAAAAAAATACTATCTAGTATTGGTTTGCTACAGTTGGTGTGCTATAAACTTCAGAAGCTATAACTGTGATTATTATTTGGAAAACTTCAGATATTTGACCAGGAATATTTATAAATTTCGAACATTACAAACCATTTAACTTCAGTGGATTCACATTGGACATTAATACTTGTACAAAAACATTACATCATTAGTGGAAACTCAACCTGTAATCGGCATATAACAGTGAATTCTATAGAGCTAGCTAGCTCCCTGTTAAGTGAATTGTACCTACATCAACTTGTAATTAACTCGCTCATCGTGAACCCTCGATAAGATATCAAAGAAGTTCCAGACTAAAAAAGAAAACTTTATAATGCTTGTAAGTTTGTAAAACTTCTGTATACAAATCATCATTTGTAATAACTATTTGAAATAATTGTTATTGTAAATTGTGTCATTGGTTGTATATTAAAATATATTTCATTTAAAAAAGAAAACTATTTGTATCAAACTTGTTGCCAAATAACATAAATTGGATATATTTTTGCATTTATTTAACTACTAAATCCAAAGTACAATTTAACAACTAAATTTAAATTATCATTTAGCTCGGTTTCAGACCATTCAAAATTTCAATATGTACACTTGTCTCTCACGTATGGCAGTGTCATCACTTCCACTTTATAAGTGGGTTTTGTATGGTTCTTTGCAAAATATTCCAGACTTTCTTCACATGTAACAATCTCTCTTTCTCATTCTGTTTGTTGTTTATCAAAGACAGTGGCATATTTTCCGCAGTTGGTCATTTCACCATTCTCTCTCCCTTTCCTGTACTTCTGTTCTTCATTTTTCTGAATTTTTACATGGCTATTTGATGAATGTGTATTACTGTCGACCATCGCTGGCTACAAGGCATCACTATCTAATACTTCCAAACCATACATACCTTTGCTGACACTAATAGCTATTTTTTGATCTTCATCTTTGCCATCTAACATTGTGTTTGCTTGCTCCTGTCTATATATACCCCACTCGACTGCCCTCGGCAATATCTAATTTGCAAAACTTTACACTGGCTCTCACACACCCTCTATGCAGGTACTGTATATAAGCACTGTATGCAGACAATATAATCACTTTTTTGAAACGGTCATTAACACTGGCTCTTAGTTGGGAGGAAGGGAGGAAGAGTGTCAGCAGCGGTAAGTATGTTTCGAAATACATTTTAGAATTAGGAAAATGATAACTTCCAAACATACATATATCTGCTGCCACTTATAGCTAGAATTATACATTGAGAAGGTGGAGGGGCTGATGAGGGCATAGTTCACACAGAAATCATCTGCATAAAACTCAGGTGTACCACGAGAAGTGGTACCCAAGTGGAGTAAACCGCACTACATTCAGAATAGGTATACTCTACACCCAGACCTACAGAAAAGTAAAAGAGTGGAATATTACACAAGTAAGTATGATGGGCCAGCCCCAACCATATAGCCAAGGTTCCATGACTCTGGGCTGATTTTAAGGGGTCATGGTACCAATATCCCCCGTTGGTGGCAAGGCAGTTGGACTGCAAATATATACATATCTTTGTGATAGGATCCATACCAGCAGCCACGGAATGATGTGTTTCAAACAACCCAGATTTATGAAACAAAGTAACACCAAAGTAGACAATCCTTCTGATCAACCTGAAGACGTCCAAAAGGCAACATCCCAGGCTTGAACTTATGAGATCATATATGCCATACTCCACTCAAGGTCCAAAACTCATCCGGTCTGGATTTACGAACAGTCATTTTCACTCCACAAACAAGTGGGTAAGAAGAATTCCACTTACCCATGGAATTATTGAGAGGACTGTTCCACCAAGGGCCTTTGATGGGTTCACATTGCAATTAGATTTACGAGGAGATAGTGGACCCCCTTCATGAATAACCTAAGACCTAACAGTGTTCATAAGTGGGTTCAAGCACATCTCCACAGGATAGCTAAGCATCAAATCTGGACTGGTTTTACAAGTACGCCCACATAGGTTTGTCCTGCTACTACCGACATCTGGGAAAACTTCCAGGGACCCAGATAGGAGGGTCCCCAACTTCACCCTCTTCTTTGAGAGTGGAGAAAACTCAACGCTCCAAAGGAAAATCCTCTGTCCATCACCCCAGCGACTGGAAACTGGGTGTGGTGGGGAGCCCTAAGGAACAGGTCTCCAGAGACAGTGCAACAGATGAACCACATTCCCCAAGTTTTAAAAGCAAACCAATCTTGACTGATTCAGCTCCAAGATCAGCAGGGTCTGGCAAAATTCCCTTTAGCTTTACTCGTAATAGTTCATGAGTAGTGTTCCATTGGATTTGTATTGCGAGATAATACTACCATCCATAATTGCGTCTAGAAGGTCTTATGGAACACCTCATCCCCACGAAACTTGTTGCAACCATGAACCAATATAAAGGTTGCTAATGCTGAATTGAAAAAAAAAATACAAGCACACATGACTGGGCAACACTTGCCACTGAGTGGGATCCAAAGGAAATAAAGATTGACCCTAGAAGAAAAAAAAAACTGTTTAAATCTAGCAGAGGTAGTAAACACAGAAGAGAAAACTGCCAGATCATGAAAGTAATGAGATAGGAAAATGTTGGGACAAATCCACATTCTGGCCCAAAAAATATCCCTCAGAGAACAGTTCAGATGAGCAGACAATGACATTGATAGATGCCAAATCTGGTGAGAAGTGATGTGGAGTATATTTCGATATACAACAGGTAACCCCGAATAGGCTATAGGAATCAATTCCCGAAACCCCCTGGTGAATGTAATGAGTGATAAATCCAGGGACACTGCAGAATCCCACTAAATAAAAAGTTGGTGCATAAGGCCCCTGAACAGTTACAGACAAGCCACAGAACATCTAAGTGCTCTGACTGGACACAAAAGATCTGGGTATGATAGATTTTTAAGAAGAAAAATAATACTTGGGAAAAGAATAAGAATTCATTCCCTACTCTGACAGCAAGAGTGTTCAGTATGATGGATCTGTCTGGATAGAGCAAAAAAGAGGTGGAAGGATAGAGAGTCTGCTGAACAGGGATGGCAAATAAATCAGAACAGCTGCATCTGGAAGCTAACAACAACAGAAATATACCTTGAGGGAAAGGTGATACAAAGAACAGGAGGCCATAGGTTTGAAAGGATAAAGTGATAAGGCATGAAAAAAACAACTCTAAAGTCCTAATTAGGCAATTGAAATGGTCTTTGGGATGAAGAAAATGAAAGGATCATAAAACGAGATAGCACAGTAGTAAAAATTCTTCGTATACGTAGAAGAGCTAAAGGGAACAGCAAAGGATGCTGTATATAATGCAAGGTACAAGCCAAACCTTTCAAAAATCCATGTCAAAAAACTTGGAGACTGTTGGATGAAGTGGGTTGAAGACTCACCGAAGACACCAATGACAATACGTAGTCCATTTCCACTGAAAGATTGGCATAATAGGTTGATGGAAGATATAGTCAAATAAATGGAAACTGTAGAATTTAAACCCCTATGGTCGGGTAAAGGACTGCATAACTTCCATGCATGAAGCTGGAGTTGTTAAATGTCCTGGTATTGAATGTTGGACTGAGGTTGTCTCAACAAGGATGAATGAAGAGGTAGTGGTAAACATTCCAGGAGCAACTGAAGAAGAGGAAATCATGTCTGAGCAAGCCAAAAAGATGCTGACAAGAGAACCCAATATGGAGTGAATTGAATCATAGACAAGAGTCTGGGTAAGAGCGGAATAAGAGCAAAGGCGTACAAATGGAATCCTGTCCAGTCTTGACTGAGAGCATCTATCACCAGAGCTTGTGGATGTGGAATTGGAGACCAGAATTGTAGGCTAGCATTCCAATGGGTTGCAAAGGTTTCCATCATTGGAGAGCCAAAATGAGAACAAATTAGTTGAAAGACCTCCTGATGGAACATCAAATGCTGGTGAAAGAATCTGATTGGGTTGAGAAAGGTGATCTGCTGTCAAAATCATAACCACTGGCACATGACAAGCCAAAAGACGGATGTCATTGGAATGAGCCAAAAAAGAAGATCTAAAGCCCGAGAACTTCCCAGATGAGAAAGATATGAAACCACTGTGGAGTAGTCAGAATGAATCATAACCATTTTGTCGGATATGAGAGGAAGACCTGGAATTATCACTAGATGTACTGCAAGAAGGTCGAGAATATTGATAAGCAGGGTAGATTCGAAGTCAGTCAAAATACCCTGGAATGCCTTCTCCAAAATAAAGGTACCCCATCCATGAAGAGAAGCATCCACAAAGAGATGGATTTCCACACGAGGAGGTGTTATTCAGACCCTGATACTTGTGTTCCTGTCTAGCCACCAAATGAGATCTGCATATTGTTTGAGTAAAGAGACTGTGTAATCCAAATGATCGGTATGCATGAACCACAGGCCACAAAGTGACCATTGAAGGGATCTCGTATGGGCCTGATCCAATGGTATGATAGATTCTAGGGAAGCCCAAGTCCCTAAAACAGAAAGAACCATCCATGCAGTGGAAGAAGATGACATAAGCAAATGCCTGACAAACCCTTCCCTAGTGTAAAGTCTGAGGGGAAGAAGGTTGTGCTCGACTCAGAGTGCATTCAAAAACACCCAAAGATGGACCATATATGGAGTTGGAAAAAGAATGGATTTGTCCAGTCTGATATGAAGTCCGCCCATCTGGCTTCTGAAAGGAGAATCTGTGGATGTAGTGTGGCAATGTGACAGGTTGGTGTCAAAAGAAGTCAATTTTCCAAATAGTGATGTGTGCACAGAACCAGAAAATGAAGATGTTGCTCAATGGCCTTTACTACTCAGCAGAAAACATATGGTGCTGAAGTAAGCCCAAACAAGAGAGCTTGGAATCAATGCATCTGGTCCTCATGCAAACAATGTAGAAATAGATGAGAAGACTCTGCTATGGGGATGTGAAAGTAGGCATCTGTAACATCAAACTTGGTCATCCAAAGATCTGGTGTGAAGTGCCATTGAAGTTCAAGAAAAGAATCCATGGTGAAACGAGGAGGCTGTAGGAAGAAATTGAGTCGAGACAGATTGATGATAAGATGCCAATCTCTAGTGTTTTTGGTCACCAGAAAAAGACGAGAATAGAATCGTGGATGAACGAGATCGACCTTCTGAATGGGTAGATACTGACATCACTGGCACTATCCCAACCTTCCAAAGATCCACGAGAATAAGGACGGAACTGATTCTGTAAACCAATAGGATGAGGTGTTCAAGGTGTGGGCCTAGAGACGCGAATGATCGATCCTCCCAAATTACCCGTTGGAGGAAAGAGAGGCAAGCAGCCAATGACGATAAAGAAAACTACAAATGTGGCGTATAAAATCGAGCTTCGAAAGTTTCAGGGACTCCAGCAAACTAGTAAGGTCAAAAAATGGGCACTTCCTGGAAATCACGAAGAGGAGTATCACAATACATTAGTGAGAGTTAAATGAATCCATGAAAATAGAGATCTGGTAAGATGAATAACAGGTTCTAACCTGGAACCCAATTATCCACCATAAAATTCAACTGTTGAGTGTCCCAATATACTAGAGTCAGACGAGGATTAGCCCGGGCATGTTGTTCTGATAAACGAGGGGAGCAAGGCCTAGCAATACACTCTCGTAATTGCATTGCAAACATCTCAGCAATAAATCCATTATGTTCATTATAGAGTTCTCCAAGTGTACATATATATGCATAAACAATGTAATAATTATCAAAATATGTATACATAATCATGCTTACTTATAATTATATGTTATTACCAGCAGCAGTGATCACAGTAATCAAAATATTGTAAAATGTTTTTAGATACAAGTATCTTGGGTGTATACATACATAAATTTTATAAAAAGTCAGAAGATCAAAGGAAGTATTTTAAAAATACAATTGTGATTCGCATGTGAAATCTAATAATTATGAGCACGTGTCTGTTTTCAAAATATAGAAAGTCTGTAACTTAAAGGCTAAGAAAGTTTTTGTTTTCATAATGCTTGGATTAAAAAAAAAGTAGAAAAGGTTCCTGATGGTTCAGAATGAAGTTGTCAATGCTGTACTGAGAATGATATAAACTATGATATTGAAAACTGAAATCAGGCATTGTTTCAGAGTCCAGAAAAATCTGTATTCAAATGTGTTAATGGTTTCTTTCTTTATACAGTCCAAGAATAATTCTGTTATACAAAAAATGCCTTTCTTTTCAGAGCAATAGCAGGTTAGATCTGTTTCATGTTGAAAAAAATTGTTGTCTTAAAGCCTGTTTCTTTTAATACTGTGGGCTAGTCTTCAATCTGGAATTATTTAATATTCCTATATCTTTGAAGTCAGAGTAAGTCTGTAACATGAAAAATCAGACTGTACTTGTTATACAATAAAGGAAAATTTCTAATTCAAGAGCATGTTGTTGTTTGTTTTTTTCCAGTAAAGCAAGTCTCTAAATCATTTTATTTCAAGGTTCCTTTCCCTCTTTCTCTTCTAAGTAAAGACCAGTTTGCATATCAAAGAGTACACGTGTAGATATTACTCTCAAGGATAACAAGCTTGTAACATGTAAAGTAGTTAGGTCCCTAACGTTTGTAACACATTTCAAGGTGCTTCTTTCTCTTAGCTGTGAGAACAAGTCTCTAATCATGAAAATAATAGTTAGTAATATGGAATTTATCAAAGTATCTTTTTTGTATTGCATGCTAGGACATCTCTGTAACCCAGAAATTGTCAGGGTGTGTTTGGCTTATGTAAAAATTGTTATACAGCTAACTAACACCTAGCAAAATTATAGTACAATTACAAATTAGCAATAAAACTATTCCATATATTTTACCTATTGTTTTGGTTTTTGAAATATATACAAGTTCTAGAAAATATTCTATTAATAAAAAGAATGATCAATTTTTTGTATACAACATATTGATGCAATTCATAATCTATAAACTACATCTCTTAAATTCCAAATAAAAATCATTCATTTATACTGTGCATATTAGTTTAAATACATAGGTATGATTACATTACATGTTTGCAGTTGAATTGTCAGTGACTCCAGTTTTTGTTTGACTGTTTGTTATAAAACTTCCCTGTTTTTAATTGGTATGTTATTGTATAATAGTTACAGTGGCCTTTGTTATCCATTTGTGTCATCCTTGCTATAAGCTGTGGATTCATAAATTGTATAAATCAATTAGATAACACATAAACATGCATGTATAATTTAATTTGTATTTTATTCAACTTATTGAAAATTAACCCAGAATCAATAACAGCCACACAAAGTAAACAGTATATAAAAATGAAAACTAATATAATTATGGTACATAATAATTCAGTAAATTTGCAGCAGAATGGCTTTTCTTAGTCCTTTTATTTTTTTAGACCTTTGATGTCAGATTATTTAAAATGTTGTTCATTAATGTTAGTTTTTACAAAACATAATACAAAATTAATACTTTGAAATATTTTTTTTTATCTCTAATGCTACAGATTTTGGTATACAGTACATTGAACTAGCTTATTTCTCTTAAATAATGAAATGACTTGTATTAGCATAAATTGGATACTTCTGTTCTATTATCTAGTGATGTGACTAGTTATTGTTTTGTTAACCTGTTTGTTAAGAATTGTAAGTTATTTATTTGTTGTAAAAGGTTTTGGCATTGTTCAAAAATTTCTTAGTATTTGGTATTAAAGTATTATGTTAGTCTTTCTATTTACATATACCTCTTGTATTCTAATATGTATTCTTGAGTAATGAAATTATCCTGTAATCTTTATCATATTTTGTAGAGATGAACTTTAGTATAGAGTATGTGTAGCTGATTGATTGGTAACACTGAGTTTTGTAAGTACATGAATAAAATCTAAGCAGTGTTTGCATTTCTATATGGGAAGTCGCTGCCTTCTATGTTCATGCATTGAAGTTTTAGGATTTGAAGTTTAGAAAACTTAAGGAAACTTGTATTAATATTCACTAATTGTTTTCAGTTCTTGGTAAGTGGGAGGTTTTAAGTTTATAGAATATCAAGAGTAACATAGATGAACTGTTCAATATATATTCTTAATGTCAAATTTTTAATTTTACAGAACTTCAAACACATGATGAACTGTTTTTTCTTTTTTTACCTCCTGTATCTGCCTGTACAACAGTTCCGTTTTTGAATATAGTTTTCTTTTTTTTCAAAAAGGTTTTATTATATGTTTCCAGATTTTCTTAAGTAAGGTAATGCTAGCTAGCAAGAGGGTGAAAAGTGTATTAATACTAAATTATAGAGATTAAAGTAAGTATATTTCTTATCTGACTTTAACATTTATTTAGAGAATTTGCAAACAGTACATATTTTTATTTCATATTTTATGGTCTTAAAGATTATACTATTCACACACATTATGTATTCCAGGTTTCAAGACTTGTTATTCTTCATGAGGAAGCAGAAGATGGAAATGCAATGCCTGATTTACAACGGCCTGTTCAGGCTGTTAGTAAAGCTGTTACTAACCTTATCAAGGTAACTTTTTACTTACTCATTGAATTCTATGACTTTTGTCACTTAAAAACTATTGTTCTCTCCAGAATATCTCATCTGTACCAGTTTGCTGCAGATTTATCACATTCATTTCCTTTCTTTGTACTTTGTTAATTGTTACCCCCACCCTTTCTTTTTGGTTTTTGTGCTTTTAATATGTTTTATATACTATAGCTTTTAATATGTTTTATATATTTTCACAAAATTTGGCAAGCTTTCAGTAAACATTACAAGTCTTTTGTATACAAAGAATCAGATTTTTTAAGTATTTTTACTAAAAAAGTTTCTGTAAATGTATGGAGTCAGAGCATTGACTGCTCTGAGTACAATGTATTTTTAATTTCATGTTAAATTAAAAATACTTTGCTGTGTCTTAAATTTGTAAAATTTCATCTGTATAATCTCTAAGACCTACTAAATAAATATCGAACTTTTTTTTTTCAGGAAAACTTTATATTTTATTTCTTATTTTCTCTATCCTAACTCTATATGTATGTGGTCAATTTGACCAACCTTGTAAACACTATAAAAACATATGAAATAAATCTAAATTACCCTTTTTTCTTTCTAGAGTAACTGCAAATTACAAAAGGAAATTACAGTTGTTTATCCCCAATAGCTTAAAGTTCATAACAGTATACATCTGTGTATACTTAAATTTATTGTTTTACTGCTGTTTAACCTGTGTCTAACTAATTATCCCACCACACACCACAAGAGTGTGTGTGTGTGTGTGTTGGGGGGGGTGACCTTTAAAATTATATCCATTTCTTACATGGCCAGTTTTCTCACCTTACAGCTCTCCTATGATACTTGTCCACCATACACCTCCTTTCTGAGGTGCTCCATCGATTCACTTTGGGGTTTTCAGGGAATACCCTTTCCCTCATTATCTCCACTATGGCAAGAATGTCCTCATTTGTCCTGTCTCTTCACATGTGGTATCTTTGCTGCTGGGATCTTCTTAGGAGGGACGCTGTCTTGTCACAGGTTCATCTTCTTTCTACCTATCTTTGGGACTTATGGATGGCTCCTTTTATCCATTAGTTTGTTTTTGGAGATATTCCTGAGTCTTTGGAATTGCATGTGGAACCTGTGAGACAACATTTGACACTTTCAACTTTGGTTGTTTGTTTGCGTCATATAATCCCATGCTCTCTCTCATAACTGTTTCTTGTGCTCCACCCTCCTATTGTCCTTTCCAGTTCCTACCACTAGGGGTTCATCATTTTGTAGTGTGTCTTGACATTGAATTTAACATTGCCAGCAGTTCTGGTGACTATAAGGAGGTTTCAGGTCCAATGGGGGTGCAATTGGCCAATTTTATTACCCTTTGGCAGGAATTCACTACCAATCCTTGGTAATCCAAGTTTTGTTGGAAGGACTCTTTATCCATTTCCTTTCCTTGCCCAGTTGTCTCCTGTACCAATTTCCTTCCTGTTACCTTGAGATCCCATTACCAGTCAGCATCTCTTTGAGGCTGTGCATACTCTTTTATCACAGAGAGCTATTTAGCCTGTCAGCCACTCCCGGCTTTTTGTTGTCACCAAGAAAACTGGAGACAGGCATCCTGTGATCAATCTGTCCCATCTCTCCAACTTGTGGATTATCCCCACTTTACCATGAAGTTCTTTCTCACACTGAAATGGGCTTTTTCTCAAGGATTGTGGTTATCCAAGCTAGATGCCTCGATTGCTTATCTCCATATTCCTATATCTCATCAGTCCAAACAATCTTTTTTTGGTTGTACACTATAGGCTTGTATATCAGTTTTGTGCCTTGTATTTTGGGCTTGCTTTAACACTGTATGTATTTTGCTGGGTGATTAGAGCCTTCGCCTAACTTCTGCATGCTCAAGGGTTGTGTTTACACCACTACATGGATGACTGGCTCCTGTTAACTGATTCCAAACTGGAGTCTTCTCAACACACACACATCTACTACTGACAGAAGCATCTTATGTTGGTTGGATTCTCAAGTTGGAGAAGTCGTTGCTTTTGCCTATCCAATATCTTATCCACTTGAGTGTATTTTTCAAAATGCACCTCAGTTGATTCCTACCTTCTTCTCTTTGTCTCCATTCAGTGGAACTGTCAAATCTCCACACACTTGTTGCTCCCTCTATTTCTGCATGTGAGGTTCTATCACTTTTGGGGACATGGGCTTCTGTGGAAGCCCTTATCCCCTTGGGTCAGCACATATGCATTCTCTTCAGTGGACTCTGCCTGACCAATAGAATCTTGCTCAAGATCCCTTGAACTTCCCAATTACCCTTCCTGCTTCCCTTACAGACAATCTGCATTGGTGGTTGAACAAGGACAACACAATGACAGGAGTACTTTCTTAATTTGTCTCATCTGGATTTACATCTATTCACAGGTGCTTCTATCCAAGGTTGGGGGCAGTCAGCAGGAGGCTATGGTCTGAAATCGAAAAGTCTTACCATATCAACATCTTGGAGCTTCTGGTGTTACGATAGGCTTTGGATTATTTCCTTCCTCTGGTACAGAACCGACACGTCATGATCCATTCAGACAATTCCACCATTATGGCCTATATCAATCACTAAGGGGACACAAATTCCCTTTTGGCCCATATGCTGTGAATAAGTCTCCTTATGTGTCATGTTCTGGGTGCTTTCAACCTCATTGCAGATCATCTTTTAAGGCTCAACTAGGTTTATTCTACAAAGTGGTCTCTTGACCCTCAGGTTTTCAGATGGTTGTGAAAGCTGTGAGGTACTCCTCACATGGATGCTGTTGCCATTTTCCTCAACACCAAGTTACCTCTTTTTTGGTCTCCAGTTCCTCATCCTCAGCTCCTGGCTCTGAATGATCTCAATCAGGACTGGACCAACTGATACTTTTATGTTTACCCTCTCATCTGACTCCTTCCCAGGATGATTTATATCAACCATGCCACTCTGTGTCAGATCCTTCTGATTGCTCCTTACTGGTTGGTGCAACCATGGTTTCCTCTACTCATTCAACTTCAAACTACCTCCTCATTGTCTCTTCCTTTCTCTACTCCATTAACTTTGGTCATCAGCCCTTCAATCTGCCCTTCCCACTTCATGCCTAGCATTTATCAGATCTCTGGCAAGAAGATCCAAATTGTCTAGGTGTGTCAATTCCCTTGTAGGATAGCCCATTTGCCCTTCCTCTCTTGAGTTTTATCAAAATAAAGGGAACATCTTCTGCCATTGGTCATTGAGAAGGGGTTTTTCTCTGTCTTTACCCACTGTTCCTCATCTTACAGATTTCTTAACCTGGCTGTTCAGTCATGGGGCTTCTGTCTCTTCCATAGCTGGTTATCCAATACCTTTCATTTTTCCTGGTACCATTTGATGTTTTTCTCTCCTACTGTCTCTCTTTTATTGCATTCCTTCTTGATTCTTAGACCTCCTTGTCAAACAATTCTTCCAGTTTGGAATGTCAATATTGTTCTTCACTGCCTTACATTCCCTCCTTTTGAATCTTTGTTCTCACGTTCCATATTTCACCTATCCCTTAAGACCTATTTCCTACTTCCTGTGGTCATCATCAGTCTAATATGTTTCCATCAACATTTCACATACTTTGTTACATCCCACAAATGTTCTCCTTTATCTTGATCAATCTTTCCTGTCCAAAATTTCAGTGGTTCGTGAGGGACATTGTTCCATTCATTCCCACCTTTATTACTATAACTACTGGCTACTAATTTTCTTAATAAGAAATGTCACTTTTATCATATTTCATTCCAAAAATAAAACTAGTGGAAGAAATTGTTTAAAATTTGACAATAGGGTTCATAAAAGTATGTAGTTTCAGAAAAAGAGAACATTTAATTTTTATTTTTTCTACTACTTCGTTTTTTAACCCTATTGTCCTGGGTATCCTTCACTGTGTATGACCTTTCTCCCTATTCCTGTCTGTATGGTGAGTAAATTAAATAACAGAACAATACCAAGCAGTACAGTTATTGCCCTAGCCAAACTACCCCTCATGTCCATCCAACTTGTTGTGAGCAAATGCTCAGTTAGTCATGTACTTTTTTGCGTATCCCCGCAACACATTGGCTCATTTTTACTGTCCTACTTTTCTGCTTCCATCCATGTGAAGAGTATAACCTACCCTAGGAAGATGTGGACTTCCATAAGTGTTGCCCCACTAGTAAGGCCCTGCTATTGAATGTCATACTTCGTGGGCTTCACCCTTCTGATTCTTTCTTAGAAGGGAGATCATCTAAATTTTCTCTTTTGCACAGGCCTCTTCCACTACATCAAAGTGGATTCTGGCTACTGTGTGCAAAGAGCTAATTGGATCTTTCAGAAGTTAATATTTTTAATATTTGAACATGTATTTCTTATTGATGCTTACCTTTCTGCATACCTTCCCACCCTTTGTCCCTACTACTGATGCACATTATTTTTGCCTTGCTAAGAATGAAGTTAATTTTGACCTCCAGTGGATGAGTTTTTTTAGATGTATTCCAAAACAAAATAACTGTGAATTAATAGAATCAGAATATCTTAACCCTATGTGATAATGGATAAAACCTTATAACCCGAGTGCTTTCGAAAGTGCTCGAGTTATAGGGTTTTTATTCATTTCTATCAAAACGTCTTGAACTTACATGTTTTTCTAACATCATGGGTTAACCCTCTGTAGGTCTTTGATATCTCTTGGTTTTTCTTTGTCACAGTGGAGATGTTAAACAAAACTGCATGAAAGTTAAGACAAACTTATTAGTATCTAGTTTCAGCTGAAAAATATAGAACTTTTTATGTTGTCAAATTTCCTAAATTTTGTTATGAGACTCTTAAAACAAATAAAACACTTCTTTTCTTCTTAGAATGTTTTTTATTATTATTAATCAGACCAAAAGTTCCATTTGTAGATGTCCAGTCAATATCAACTTGATTTGTATTCATTAACTTATTGTTTTTGATACATTATTATACCAGCTATAGATTGTAAAAGACTTAATTAACAAAAATTTATCAGTGACCTAACACTTAATTTAAAAATGGAGCTAGCTCAGACTAGGTAACAGTATTTTTTAAACAATATTCTTGTTTTTATTTATATGCATTGTTTGAATATGATAAACATAAAAATAAAATATTCAGTAAATAAGGACTTGAGTCACATTTTAGTCACTGGAAAATTTTGTCTTTGCTATCATACTCTTTTAAACCGAATAAGACCTGATGTCTTAGAAAAAAATCCTCATATAATTAACTGTAAGCTTCAAAATGATTTTGCAGGTATGCTTTCAAACTGTCAGTGATGAAGATACAATTTCTAGTCTACATATTTCTGGATCTGTATCTTTTCTCTTGATATGTTAGATACTGGTGTTTGCTATAGTAAACCTGTGATGCAGTTGGTGCCTTTGGCTTCATGAAACTGGTCCCTTAGGTGTACTAAAAACACATCCTGAGACTTTAGGAATTAGATACTAGAACAAGGTCAATCTCTATTTTTTGAAGTGTGAAACTTGTTCACTGAAATCAATGGAATGTATGATTCCAAAGCTCTGTCATAAATGCAGTTTGAAGAAAGTACATCTTGTCCAGCTGTAACTGACTATCTGTTTCTATAGCCCCCATATTCAGTGGTGAATTCATTATTTTATCCACAGCTCCTCTTTAGTTTATGTAATTATGGCATAGGGCTTATTAATTCAGCATGACAAGACCACCAGGTGCTGGAAAAGAGATTTTATCACAAAATATGATTACTTATGTTTTCTTTAAGTCCTTTTATAAGGATTTTCCAGTGGTGGGTTGAGCCAACAGAGAAGGTGAAGAGCCATTAGAGGAAGCTAAAAAAAAAAAGCACTGCTCACAGACACCCTTGGATACTGATTGCTGACAAGATTCTTATAATGCACATCTCAAGGCCATAATTTGTAAAGAATTAAAGTAACTGATGAGTGTCTGAAGCCTGACACATTTTCCTGACATTTTGGCATCATTTTCAGAGGTTTGACCAATATATTAAACCATTATATTAGTACTAAGTTTATTTAGATTATAGTTCACATTTTATGCAAGGCATTATCCAGAAACCATTCATTGGGATTTCTGCTTTCATTAACTAAATGTTACAGCTAGTAAATACCATCTGGTAATAATGAGAAACATTGGGAATACTGTTAACTGAAAGGAAGTAATACTTGATGGCATTGCTAATTGAACAGTTTCTCCAAGCAGCTCATCATAGATTATGGACAAAATACATGATGGTTTTCCATAACTATCATTACAAAACATTAAAATGATACTTGTAAGCTAGTTATCCAAGTTGGAAATCAGCTCTAAATCCCAAAACAATTTCCCATTGTGAACAGATTCAATTTTTTCCTAATTCCAACAAAATGAGAACCCTCTTTGTGCAATAAATTTGTTTACCATCACAAGTTTCTTTAGCTTCCCTTAACAAAACTGTTTCTAACTTTGAAACTGGGGTGAGAGCTTAGTTTTAATTCACTTGTTCACATGACATTGGTTAAAGTAATTGACTGTGGCAGATTGATTTAACTTAACCAGTAAATTGTGAACACATTCACTCATTCACAAAAGATCTTGCACATGAAAGATAATGAGGCTTCAGTTGAAGGCAAGTATAATAACCACTCTAGCTTCAGTGTTCCTCCATTAACTAAGTTTTGAGTAGAAATTTCCTTGACAGTTATTGCCTGTAAGATTGAACATCCATGCATTTATACTGCAATTTAGATGTTTTGAAGTCTACATTTTGACTTTGGCAATGAAAAGAGCCTTTTTTTTTTTTTACATTAAATACAGAGACCTGGAACTGGTGATAAAGTTAGTTAAGGTTGTTGTGAAAAAAAGTGTGGGAGCAATAGGATCAACTTTCTCTTTTTCAGCTTCAGGTATCTGTAACTGCCCCCCCACCCTTTTAACTTATTCAATGACAGTTACCAAGTGATTAAAAATTATCTCTGTGTTTTTACTCTGCCATCTGTCTTTGTTTTACTTTCTTTCTAAGGTTCTCAGTCATGACTCCAACAGCTTTACATGGGAAACTTGCACTTACCTGTTCTCCACCTTGGCTTTAATTTCTTCATCAGCATTGCCCCAGTGAATTTGATTTCTTTGTTTCTGGAATTTGCTTGGGAGGACTCCTTACTTTTTTTAATTATACTCCCTCTTATTTGGGGGAACTCCTTGTGGCATCCTTCCTTTAAGATGAGATTTTTATAATTTAACATTAAAGGACAACAAGGGACCTTTGGGTTCATCTAGACTCTCCTTTCCACTAAATTAAATTAGCACAAACAAACTCAAACCCAGCCCTTATTATTCAAATATTTGTCAAGCTTTCCCTTAAATTCCCCTAAATTAACTGCATCAACAACAGTATAACACGATGTTTTGTTTTGGGACAACATGGGACCTATTGGTCCATCTCGGCAGTTTCATCCTCCAAACTAAATTAAAATAATATATAAAAAAAAATCTTAAAGCCAGCCTTATTATTCATATACTTATCAAGCTTTTTTGTAAACTCACTTAAATTTACTGCTTCTACAACATCCAAAGGCAACCCATTCCAAAGACCAACCACCCTGTTAGAAAAATGAAACTGTCTTTGCTGAAGATGACTCCTACCTTGCCAAAATTTATATTTGTGTCCCCTAGTCTTACTGTTCTTACTGTTAAATACAAAAACAGGTGAAGCATCAACACTATTAATTATTTTAACAATCTTAAGTACATCAATCAGATCCCATCTAACTCTTCTTTTTTCAACAGAAAACAAGTTCAGAGAATTTAGCTTATCCTCATATGACAACCTTTGTATCCCAGGCAACATCGTAGTAGCCATCCTCTGAACCCTTTCCAACAATTCAGAGTCCTATTTGAGATAATGAGTGGAAGACTGTATATAGTGTCCCGAATGTGGCCTAACCAGTGACCAATACAATGACATTATAACCTCTTTAGACCTGTATTCAATATTTCTGTTGATACAACCTAAGATCCTTTTACTAACAACATCACATTGCCTGAATGGCTTAAGAGACTGATGAGCCAGAACCCTGAGAACTTTTTCTTCCATAACACTGTTAAGGTCATTCCCATCAAACTTATATTCATAATTCAAATAGATACTCCACATGCTATAATTCCTCACAGCAGCAACACCCATCACCAAATTTAAACAACCTATTTACCATTCCTTTATCTGTGTCATTTTGGGTAAGTTCCTTACTGTTTGCAACCATAATATGAGACAGCTCATCAGCAGTCATCTCTTCTCATTTTGATTAACTGCTTATCTTGGTTCAGGAGGTCTCAACAGGTTTCTCTTTTTGTTGCAAGACTTGTAAGGTCACTACTCTTTTGCTACTTGTACTCTCGCCACTCTCAGACATTCCCCCTTTCTAAGGGCTGTCTCTCATGAATCTTGGAGATGGCTTGATTCTGCAGCCTTCTCTTCACTCTTATCTTCTGGAAGTTTGACTCTTCCACTTTGCACACTTGTGTATTCTCTTTACAGAGGGACCTTGGGTCACACAGGTACTTTTTCAGGGCTTCCCTTGTATTTCCACTCTGAACTTCCTCTTTCTTCTTTTCCTGATGACTTTCTGCTCTCTCTCAGCTCCCTTGCATGTTTGCTGCTTGGAGGAGGCTGTCTCTTACCTGCAGGAAATAAACATCATCTCAGTCTGGGGTTTTACTCTTATCTTTTTTGCTGTTCCTGAGAAGACAGGAAAATGGTGACATATCATAGATATATCACCTGTGAACCAGTTTCTTATCCTCATTCAGTTAAGATGGAAGGTTTTCTTGATCTGAGGTGAGTGTTCTATCCTTGATTGTGGATGACTAAAGTCAATCTTCAGATGCTTTTCTTCACATTACTTCCTTCATTTCATCCACAGTGGCCAGGTTTTTGAATTTAAGGTTTTACCCTTGGGTTGGTTATGGCCCTTTTTTAACTGGGTTTAGAAGACTTTTGCCCAGGGAATGCATTTGTTTGGCCAACACTTTCACTAATATGAATGACTGGCTCCTTCTCACCCCATCCAGAGAGGCATCCTCTGGTGCTACCTCCCTTCTCCTTCAGAAGTCATATTGTTTTAGTTGACTGGTCAACTTCTTCAAGTCATTGTTGACTTCCACCTATTATCTGATTCAGTTGGGGTCTTTCACAACTTGTTTATGGGGTAGACTCAGCCATATCCTTCATGTCTTTGAGACATAAACCTTTTTGTTACCAAAGTTCTCATGTCTGCTCTTCCTGCATGTGAGGTTCTGTCTCTTTGGAGAGCTATCTTCTCTTCAGCCCCTTATTTCCCCTGGATGTTCTCATTTGCCTCCTCTTCAATAGACTCTGGCAGATCAGTGGAGTATATTCAATAATTCACTGTCTTGGTTCCACATGATCCTAGGTATTTTTCTTCCATCTTTACTGGACTTTCATCTGTTTACAGATGTCTCTCTGTCTGGGTAGCTTATGGTTCTTGACACATGCATTAATTTTGGTGTGTGTTCTTTAGAGGAGTGATTTATCCATATCAACATCCTCAAAATATTTGCAGCTCAGTAGACCTGATATTATATTTTGTCTTGTCTGAATGTACATCTTGTCATGATCCACTTGGACAACTTCAATGGTCATTTCTTACAGGAACTGTCAAGGATGTTACTTGATCCTAGGACTTTTGCTTTTTTGTTCTATATTTTCTTTTTTGGGTTCACAACCATCACTTCATTTGTTGGCTTACTATGTCTTGGGAGCTTTAAACTTCTTGATGAATCAGCAGTCTTACTCAGAACAAATCTATCCTACTCTTGGAGTGGTTCTTACATCCTTTAGTATTTCAGTGATTTTGTTCAATTTGTGGGAGTCTTGTTATTGATGCCTTTGAGACTCATGTTGACACCCAACTTTTTCTCTTATGGTCACCAGTCCTTAATTCTTCAGCTTTGACTGCAGATGCTCAGAGTCAGGATTGGTCCAATCTTTTTAATTATGCCAATCCTCCTCTTTGACTTTTTACCAGGTTGTTGTCTCTTGTTCTGATTTGCAGTACTCAATGCCAAGTTCTTTTCTTTGCTCCATTGGTCTGCTCACTCATGGTCACCACTTCTTTGCCTCATGCCCCCAGTGGCTCAGTAATAAGACTGGGATTATACAACTGAAATTTAGGTTTCGATACCTATGGTTGGCACAGCACAGATAGCCCATTATTTATCTTTGTGCTAAACTATAAAAAGAACAAATCTTTGTATCTTGGCTTCCAAGGAGCTTATTCCTCTTCCATCTTGGATATCCCTTTTATATTAGCCTCTGACGTACATTAGTTACCATGATCTGTGACATCTTCATCTTCATGTATGGTTTTATATGGTCTCTTGCAAGACAAGATTTTCTTGCAGAATAGCCTGCTTACTTGCTCAGTCTTGTCAACCATCCACCCTTGTAATTTATAAATGCTAGTGGATGGTTTATTGATGCTGTTCCATTTAACACTCCTTTCTTCCAGTTTGTCTGACTCTTCCTTATCTCAATTCCTTTTTACCTTGTTTTTTCAAGGGCAGTCTATTTGTTTCTATGGTCATCTGTTACAGATCGGCTTTGCTTATGACCTTTTGTAGTTTCCCTGGTCCTTCTCTTTTTTTTTATCCCGTTCTCATTGGCCTCTTCTGAGCCTCTCTAAGCAGTTGCCCAGCTCATCCAGTTCCTCTTCTGCATTGTAACCTCTGTTTAGTTTTCAAGGCTCTTATAAATTCTTCATTCAAACCTTTAGCTACCCATTCCCTGTATCGACTTTTAAGACATTTTATTCTTCTTCCTACTTAAAGCAAATGTCACTCTGACATTTTTTCTTGGATACTTCACACATACTTTACCACAAGAACAAGTTTATTTTATTCCCTGGTTGCTTCTGCTCTGTTGGGTTGATTAGATGTTTGCTTCAATCATCTAGGGTCTGAAAAATAGTGTCCGTTGTCCTGTTGGACAGTTTGTTCTTACTTTGTTCTTGTTAGAGGTAGTTGACATTGTCTTATTTTACTGTGGGATTCTTCTTCTCATGATTTATTTCCTTTCACTTTGACCATTTGGATGAAACAAGTCATCAAGCTTGTTTGTTCCTCCATGGGTGATAACACCTTTTGTATCTTTCATTTTACCTCATTTTCTCATGAGGTATTTTTCACTCTATGGTGATCTGTCACCCCAGGTCATGGTATGACCAAGGTGGATATCTTGGAAGCTTCTTTTCTCATTTGGCTCTGTCCCAACAAGCCTCCTACAGACATCCCCTTCTTCCCCTTTGGTAGATGGTGCATCTGGGTTGATTGGCTCTAATTGGAGGATGCCCAAGGTGGACATCTTAGATGCTTTTTTTTTTTCATTTGGCTCTGTCCCAACAAGCTTCCTATAGACATCCTCTTCTCCCTCTTTGGTAGATGGTGCATCTGGCTTGATTGGCTAAACTTGGAGGAGTCACATCTCACACCCATTTTGGTTCTCATTCATTTGGGTCTTTTTTGTTCATATGTCTGCAGGGCCCTGTCTTCTACTTTTCTTTTGAGGGATCGTTTCCCATGTCATATCTTCCCCTTCCCTCAGTACAAGTCAAGAAAGCTATTATGTAAGTGGAGGCAAGTATCTAATGGAAATGGATTTCATTGAAGGAAAATGTTAACTTTTATAAGATGTAAGATATCTGTATGCTTTTAGGTGGTGAAAAATTTATCAAGTTATTGCTTTGGTAATATCCATTTTACACAACTTTTTTCTGGTTCAAGTGGTGGATATTTTAGGTTGTTTTTCAATAAACAATGAGACATAATACTGTGATTTTGGTGAATAATTTAGGTTAGGTATATGATATTGATGTACTGTCATTTGCATTATTTGTATTGTTCTATAATTTATGGGTAATTGAATTTTTCTGTATTTGTTTTCAGTACTTGTTAGAAAGGTATTTATAATATGATATACATGTGCATGATGGTGCTTGATAAAATGTGTACTGGCTTTTGCATGCAGTTTGTCATATGATTACTGTTTTTTTAAAACATTATTCAGATCTGTAAACTGAATAAATTTTTTCTGCAAGGTTGGACGTGACACAATTAATAGCAGTGATGACCAGATCTTAAGGCAAGACATGCCTACAGCACTTCAAAGGGTGGAGATGGCCTCTAAGCTACTGGAGGATGCATCAAGCTTACTGAAGGCTGATCCTTACTCTCAACCAGCTAGAAAGAAACTAATAGAAGGAGCTAGAGGTGAACTCCCACTTAACAACGATATACATATTACATACACATATTTATACCAATTTCCAATAGCTATAAGTGAAATGTAGTAAAATGTTTTTCCAGTATAGATATATGATAGAAATATTGATGCTTTTATTAGTTAATGCCCAAAACTTATTAAAAGAAACTTACACATATATGACTTCCCACTCAACTCCAGGAACATAGCTCCAGATATTTCATTGAATATAAAGGTTGACCCAGTTTAGTTTATAAATGGATGTTGAAGAAAAAGAGGAACTTATTATAAACTTAGTAAGACAATATTAAAATATATTCAATACTTTAAAAAGCTTTATTAAAAGGTTTTACCTGACAACTTCCACATGTTTTAACTATCTCAACATGGGCTTGTTCAAGTTG
>NW_013669644.1:31540-32577 GCF_000517525.1 Limulus polyphemus
GGTACATTTGAACAATCTCGCAACCACCATAAAATATTAGAAAATAAATTTAAATTATGCATCTTTCATTCTAGAATGAACACAAATTATAACACAGAAACATAAATGTTTAGATGAAATAGCTTAAATCTCTTAATATTATACATTTATATATATATTTATTATTTTTATTATATTGACCTTTCACATGTGCCTGGATAACAGTACAGAAGTTACAATGATGTGGCTCACATGCACTCATGTTACCATATCAAGTAACATATAGGTGACCTTTGGTCTGTACAAAGTAACTTGTCTTGGCGGTGTTTTAGTCGACTAGTATTTTGTAAAATACAGTCACATTTCATTTATTATACATTATATATGTATATATATTATTGCTATTTTGAAATAAGTTTTAAAGTTATTTTTCCTAAAACACAGAATAGTAAATAAAGAAGTAAAGCAAACAATTATCTCTTCTAGTTACAACCTTTGTATTTGGTTGCTGCTTGATGTAGGTTGCTAAGCCTTTAAAAATGTTGCACGTGGAAGGCATGAAATAAAATATTTTTTTTAAGGTTTTAAATACACTTTTGAATAACTAAAAAAAATCATAAATTACTACATTAATACCATAGAATTCTACAATAATTTATCAAATGTAGTAACTAAGCTGTATTTTAGTCTAAAAAATATGAAATTTGAGCAGACTAAAGACACAACCTACCTCATCAAAATCTTGATTTAAAAGAGAGAAATGATGCTAGGTATGTTAGAAAGGCTTAGAAAACCACTAGGTGGACATTCTATGCTTCCGATTGGTTATTCATGTCATATATAGAAGTAAGTGTTTATAAGGAAGCATTTGCAAAAATGGAAGGAGGTGAGCTGGGTGCCACTATGTTTGACTTATTATGTGAGCAATGTCTTAGCAAATAGAAAAGTTAAGACCTTCTTATTTTATATTCAAGCTTGTCAATATTAGTAATTTGAGTTTCTAATTTGTACAAACTACAGACTTATTATTTTGACTTCACAAACATCTAATTTGAACC